>NC_055661.1:600000-900000 GCF_017976325.1 Chelmon rostratus | reverse complement strand
TCTGGCTCCCATTCTGGTTATACAAACTTTAGGAACCACCAGTAGGTATGTATTACACAGCATCCCAGCTTCTTTGGAACTGAGCGACAAAAATTTAAATGCAAACTTCAGATGTTAAAAAATACGCCTTTACATACCAGGCACACATCTACACACATTTCTTGTCAACATATTTGATCCTATGAAGTAGTCTACGGTGAGAGATGTCGAAAAAATAACAGACATTAAGAGTCTACTTTGGTGTCCCGCCACCTACAAAGAAACGTGTGACAGGTGTTGAGTGAACCCAATAGCAGCACAGACCAGGTGGTAATATTAACAATCGTTATTGATTGGTAGCAGGAGGCAAGATTCAAACTCGGGTCTCCTGTGTGGCAGACAGGCAAGTTGCCACTAGACCAGCAGTGCAGACAGGGACTGCACAAGCTCAGGTGAGCAGGCAATTGTTCACAGTTCTCACTATATTCAACGAGTGTGTTGGAGGGGGAAAAGCGCAAACTCACTGTAGTAGGAAGTCTACTGGCTGAGCAGGAACAGACTGGGTGACAACCAGCCACAGGCAGACAAGGAGCAGAAAGCAGGCAGGCAATATTCGTAGTCGGTGACAGAAGTCTGGTGCGTTTACCGGGGCAGAGACGTGAGGCGAGGTTCGTAGGCGAGTCGGGTCGATAGCAGGAAAGCAGTCCGGGAATAATAGCTGGACAGTCAGGCATGGGAGCGAGAACAATCTGGCGAAGAGTGAGTAGAGTGAAGCTGTATATATACTGGCTTGATTGGAGATGGTGAACAGGTGACAGCAGCAGGTGAATGCAGTGAGGCTGATGAGGGGTGTGGCTGAGCAGCAGAGCAGGAGAGGAGGAGAGCAAACTGCGACAAAACGTCAAACCAAACAAGTCACTTATCAATGGAAGCAAGTAAACACTTGGCAGTGTCTTCTGTGTATGACTTGGTCCAAAAAGTAAATACAAGCAATCCAGACTGTTACTCCAACATCAACAGTGTGGTGTATTTGTCCCTTATATTGCCTTTGAGCAGTGCAGCATGTTTCTAACGAACGGGTGATGTTGTGAAATGGTTGCAGTTTGGTTCGGTTGAGGCACCAAAACTGCTTGCTTAGGTTTCGACACCAAAAATATTTGGTAAGTTTTAGGCATCAAAACTACTTAGGTATAGGAAAAGATTGATCATTTTTGGTTTCACTTTTGGTTTCTCACAGGGCACAAACCTCAGTCTCCTGGCTGAAAGCCATGTGTTTGACCTTGAGTTTACAGTAGTGTGAGTTGAAAGCCTGCTGCACCTCATACAGATGCGAGTGCCATGTGCCAAAGGGCGTTACCAGATACTCGAAATGTCCAAGAGGGGTGTTGAAAGCGGTCTTCCACTCATCTCCTTCCTGTATCCGGACCAGATGGTAGGCGTTTCTCAAGTCCAGTTTACTGAAGACTGTGGCACCATGTAAAGGTTCGAAGGCTGAGCTAATCAAAGGCAGGGGATACTTGTCCTTGACAGTGATGTTGTTCAAGCCACGATAATCAATGCAAGGTCGGAGTGTATGATCTTTCTTAGACACAAAAAAGAAGCCAGCTCCAACAGGAGAGGAAGATGGGCAGATAATACCTGCTGCAATGGAGTCCTTGATGTACTTCTCCATGGATTCTCTCTCTGGACGGGACAGGTTGTACAAATGACTGGTAGGAAGGGGAGCTCCAGGGAGGAGGTCAATTCCACACTCATATGGGCGGTGAGGTGGTAGGGACAGAGCATGCTGTTTACTGAAGACTTCATTGAGGTCATGGTATTCAGGGGGAACATTGGAAAGATCAGGAGTCTCTGGTTCAGATGAGGGTGGAAAATCAATGCTCACTGGGGGAAGAGCAGATTGCAGGCATGTGGAATGGCAGTAAGAACTCCAGCTCACAACCTTTGCTGCTGTCCAGTCAATATGGGGATTATGCAGTCTCAGCCAAGGCTGTCCGAGAATTATCGGGACGAGGGGGGATGAGATGAAATGAAACTGAATCTGCTCCCGGTGGAGTCTTGTCAGTGACACAGGCCAGAAGGCTTCCATCCAGTGCACTGGCATTCATAGACTTAGCAAGAGATTCAAAGGGGATGCCAGCTTGAGAGGCAAGATTAATATCTAAAAAATTCTCATCTGCACCTGAGTCTACTAAGGCTGACAAGGGCAAGGTCTCACCTCTCCAACACAATGTGGCTTAGAACTGCATATGTGGGAAAGAGGAGGAAATTTGACTCACCAGTACTCCCACAGCTACTGATGAGCTCCCCCTTTTGGCTGGAGAGAGCAGGAGGTGAGGAAATGGCCTATCTGTCCACAATACAGGCACTCTCCCGCCCTCATTCTACAGTGACGTTCTGATGGAGTCAAATGTGCCCGGCCTAGCTGCATGGGCTCTTCCTCAGAATGAACAGAGGTGGCAGCACTGGGAGGATTTTTGGGGTTGGTTTTCATGAGAGGGGGGATGGATTACTAGAAGTGGACCAGGATAGTGGGCAACTAACTCTCTCCCTACGACGCTCTCGTAGGCGATTATCAATCTTAATGGACAAGAGGATGAGGGAGTCAAGAATGTTTGTGTCGTCTCTTGCTGCTAAGTCATCCTTGATTATGTTGCTAAGCCCATTGTGAAAAACTCCCTGGAGTGAGTCATCATTCCACCCAGAATCTGCAGCCACCGTCCTGAACTTAACTGAATATTCTGCTACACTACGGGATCCCTGACGAATATGGAGCAGACGTCTGGCAGCATCCTTTCCCCGCACAGGGTGATCAAACACTTTTTTCATCTCAGACACAAAGTTAGCATAAGAGGAAGTAATTGCAGGCTGACCCTCCCATACAGCTGTAGCCCAAGCTAATGCATTCCCACTTAGCCATAATATACGTTATCTTGGACTTATTTGTAGTGTAGGTTGATGGCTGCTGTTCGAAGACTAAGGAACATTGCATCAGGAAGGCTCTGCACGTTCCCAAATCCCCAGAGTAGCGCTCTGGCGCTGGAACATGAGGCGCTCTGATTGGGAGAGCAGGGTAGACTGGAGGCTGGCTGGGCTGGGGTTCAGGGGCAGGGTTGGAAAGGTGAGTTGTGAAAAAATCCATCTGCATCCCAATTTGAGTTGCATGAGTCGAAAGAACCTTGAGGGTTTCCATGGTTTCTTGGAGGAGCTGTTTGTGGCGACCAACACGAGCGCCTTGAGCAGTGATGGCATGGCGGAAGGAGTCAGTGTCTGCTTGGGTAAAAACAGGGTCATGGGGGAAGGTATCTGTGTCTGCTGGGTCCATGATCCAGATTGTTCTGTTACAAACATGGAGGAGGACCCAAATGCAGGACACAGACTCAAAAGAGAGTGCAAAAAGGGGTTTATTACAAAGATAATGAATGAGACTGAGGGAGTGGGTTGAAGGCAGGGAAGCTAACCAGGTTGGAGGGGTTTGAGTTGGCTGGAAGCGAGGCAGATGGATGGGCAGGCAGGTAGGTGGTGATCCTGAGACAGGGAAAAAGACAAAGTCAGTTCTCACAAAAACAACAAGCTTGAGAGGAATAGTAGTACTATTGATCTTTTTCTGTCCTGATCATCTGATGTGATGATACACTCTCACCAGTGGAAAGGAGGGGACACCATTTGTACCTGAGAACGGTGGTATGACCCGGCCTTCTTGATCGCCTTCACCAAACCTTGCCCCTGCACCACAGCTGTATACCCCGGGCTCACCTTCATTCGAGCTTGGCTACATTGGTGGAGCCGAGGACATCTCTGGGGTTCCTCATCATGTCTCTGAGGTGCAACTGCTGCTACAGGCATTTCATTCTCTTTCTACTTTGACCCACCTGTAGTAGTCTTCCACTCGTCATTAGAAGAACACAGTTGTTGCAGTAATGTGGGAACTCATCATCCCACTGGCTGCTCTTGGACGGATCTGGCTTCACCCCCCTCAGGTCGCACAGTGGCCAATCTGATGTAGGGTTGTGTATTATTGGCTATTCTGGTTCCTGATTTTCTCTAGCTAGGAATTGGTGTGAGCTGCTCCACTCCTTGGATTCCTCTCTTCTTCAATAACACTGTCTTGCTGTCTAGAATCTGCTCAACTATGTGAGATACTTTGAACGAAGATGTACTTTTCACCTTTCTTTCCATCACCCCATAGCAGAAGCTGCATCCATGCATACTTATCACCAGAGCATGGTGCTTTTGATGGTGAGATTGTTCGCCCATTGTCCTCTCCTTCCTGCCTTGTAGAAATCAAATACTTCACTGTTACTGAGAACACAGTGAATCTAACTCTTTGGAATTCAAAGCTGCTGCTTCTCATCTTCCATCCATGTGGAGAAAATTCCAGCATGGTCAAGCACTTCATATACAGCCAGCAGTATATCCGCAGACTCCTTTGGGACTACCCTTCCCTTGGGTGTCTTGTCTCACTTCTTGATCCCAAGAAAGCCGAATTTCCTCTGCTGTATGTACCTACCCCCGTTATCGTTTCCTTGCTAGTGCATTCCTTACTTAGCCACCATTATACCTTTGGCTCCCTCAAACCCATTTTCTTCACATATGGTGAGGTCCTCTTTGAGAGCTTGAGCACAATAATAAAGGTCCATTATTAACCCTTTTCTCTTGGTCTTTCATTTTCCCAGTTTGAGCAGCCTTCTAGCACTGCTGTCACTTGTCCTGCTAGTGCACTACAAGGGGCTGTGCCTTTCTGTCTGAAGAATTCATCTTCATTCTTCTTGAGAATGAACCCCTAGTGGGCTGTGTCATCTTGTTCTTTACTTGATCCGTAGATTTAGAGGATCCGTTCATATGTTTTTTCTTCTGTCTGGTCTTGCTTCTGTGGTTTCTTGATAGGGGATTGTGCTGGACCAATCTCGAGGTCAGGGTCCTGCAGGATGCCTTCCTATCTTCCCCATCTTGCATTCATTGCTTTGGTGCAGGGGTCACCAACCTTTTTGAAACTAACAGCTACTTCAAGGACACTGAGTAATGCAAAGGGCTACCACTTTTATAATACACATAAATAACAAAGTTACACAGTGTACCTTTAATTTTATATTATTATTAATGATATTCTATGTGAAGACACTGATCGCATATGATCCATCACAATAGTTATTCAGAATGATTAAACAAGGTAGGAAACAGATACATTTCAATATGCAATATCCAATTGTTTCATTTTCAAATGATCACTTCCACAACATTTTGCAGGAAATCTTTTTCAATTGTTACGAGCCACTAACTGTTTTAGCTTTTGTGACATGTACTGAAGTGTCTCTCTGTGTTGTGCCGCTTAGCCGTCGCCACAGTCGCACCGCAAATGAGACACACACAGTTTTCTTTCACGTTAGTAAAAAAGAACTCTTCCTCCCATTCACTGTGAAAATGATAAGTTTTCTTCCTTTTTTCTGCCATGTTTTTGTGGGTAGAAAACGCGTTTGTCTCCTCATCTTTGCAGCGCTCACGAGCTCATCTCAGCAAAGCTGGTTTGTCATGCGCACTAGACTGAGCTCCGACCCATACTACGTCAGAGTTCGTATATTAAACTTTTTTTATGATATACATTTTTTTTTACGTTTCTATGTATTTGTTTTTAAATTTACATCACTGTAAATGTAATTCAAAAAGATTAGCAACACAATTAAATAAAATTTTAGACAGAGCTAATTTGTGATTAGTGCTATTTTTAGAACTGTCTTACGGGCGACTGATGTTGACGCTGCGGGCGACCTGGTGCCCGCGGGCACCGGGTTGGTGACCCCTGCTTTGGTGCTTTCCACTGTCCCCTGCCTTAGGAACTTGTGAACTTGACTCTGGGTGGCTACCTTGATTCTTTGGCCTTGTGCTAGCTCCTTCAGGCCTCTCGGCCATGACTGCTAGTTCTTTTTCCTCCAATGGATATTTCTTTTCCACAGATGACAAGCTGTAACTCCACAAGGTCACCATTCCCCCTTCTTTGTTGCTCACCTTCAGCACTGCATCTTTGTTGTCACAGCTGATCTTTCCTACAAGCCTGGCAGTAAGGTTCCTTGGCTTCAACCTTACAGCCAACTGAATGGCTTCTCTCGACTGTTCCAGGTTGCTTTGATCTGTAGCTGTCAATACCCATTTTCTTGACGGATGTCTCTCCCTTTATATCTTCCTTTTTCTTGAGGCATGCATGCATGTGTAATGAGATAAATATGCACTTTATTAATTATTATTTCCAATTCATGCTTGTGAATTTTATTTATCATTTATTGATGACTTTGAGTATTTGTGAATTTTATCACAGTAAGTGTAACGGTGGGTGCAGAGAGAGACCCAGGAGCGGAAACGGAGAAGGTTAACAAAACAACAACTCAAACAGTCGCTGGCAGCGTGAGGTCCAAACAAACACAAAATCAAAGAGGTCCAGAGAGTGCTGGGCTGTGTGGGCATGGGAGGCACTGAAACGAAAAAAGAGGAGACAAACAATTACTCCACAAAGGATTAACTAGAGATTAGAAGTTACTTTACCACAAGAGACACGAGACCAACTGATACCACAGTACGAGGAAGTATACTCTGGCGTCGAGGAGCGTCTCCGCAGAGATTAAATAGGTGTCTTGATTTCAGGAAGTGAATTCAGGTGTGTCCAATCACTCCTCCACGCATCGGGGGGGAAGGGAGCCTCAGGAAAACAAAACGTAAAGTTAACGCCAACACAAAAGAACACAGGAAGTGGACCTTCAAAATAAACGCACAGACAATACCAACCGCCACAGTAAGTTGCTTTTATCTACCGTTATTTTTTCTGTTGAAATTTCCTTCCTGCACTCTGCCTTTTCAGTACCTTCTGGCCTTCTGTAGCTCCTCCCTTCTATCCCTCACAGTGCTGTTTTTTTTTTGCTTGCTGAGGGTAAGTTGAGTGCGAAAATGCTGCTGTGATCGTATTTTTGTCTAACAAAATTTAGCCATTTATGTTATAATTCTTGGTGCATATTATTTGCTGTTGCATACTATTATGCTACCAAGCTGTTTTGTGTTGTTTTGATGGTTAATGTAAGTTTTAAAGACATTTTTAGTTTCACTTTTTTTGGAGCGATTTGTAGCGCAGCAATTTGTGCGTGTGTGTCACACACACGTGCGTGCGTGTTTGTATTTTTTTCTAACAAAATTTAGCCATTTATGTTATAATCCTTGGTGCACATTATTTGCTGTTGCATACTATTATGCTACCAAGCTGTTTTGTGTTGTTTTGATGGTTAATGTAAGTTTTAAAGACATTTTTTAATTTCACTTTTTTTGGAGCGATTTGTAGCGCAGCAATTAGTGCATGTGTGTCATATAACCTATGCAGCATAGCTTGTATTGCTAGTTTAAACACTGTGCATGTTTGCATGTTGAGGGAGCAGAAGTGCCAGGAAATGGACCAGAAGGCACTGAATCTTTTTTAATGTCTTCTGCAGGCATGTGTTTTATTTTAAGTTATAATTTTTGTTTCTGTTTAGTTACTCCATCCAACGCAACTGTGTAACTCATGCACCAGGTGGCACTGTTTTTCCTTTTGTATGTGTTTTTATTCCATTGTTTTGAGGAGATTTGCTGTTAAATTTTACTGTATGTAAAATGTTTTCCAGTGAAACATGAATAGCTCTTGTAAGGTAATGGTAAAATGAGTTAGCTACATATTGTAATGTGAAATTAAGTGCCATTTTGCATTGCTGAGGGGAGCAGAAGTGCCAGGAAATGGACCAGAAGGCATTGAGTGTAGTTTAATCTCTGCTGCAGAGCAAATACTGGAGTACAATTCACTGAGTCCTTCCTCATGCCCCAACCACACACCCGTGGTGCTGTGACCCTTTGGACTTTCTGATCAGCTTGATACTCATCGCCATGGATGCTCTGCAGCCATCCTGATTTACATTTCAAGACTTTTATGTGGTCAGGTTTGTCACTATGGTTTAGGGCACTCTGCTTTAGATTTTTTTTTTGCCCTCAGTTAATTGATGACTTTTGTTTACTGCTATATATGTTATTCTCGTGCTCCCATTTAATTTGTATTTCTCCTCCATTTTATTTCTATGTAAAAAGACAAGGCAAGTATATTTACTGGTTAAAAGCAGCTGCTAAAATAACAATGGATAGGTTTGCTAGACCTACTCTACCTAAAGGTAGGGGTTTTTGGTTCAGTGACATTGCTGATAGTAGGGCTGTGGGACATTCAAAGTACACACCTGATGGTTGAGCAGAAACAGGGTTAGGTCAAAGCCCGGGTTTTATTCCTGTTATTGGGTTGATGAGGGAGGGTCCCCTTGCTTCCACATCCTACAGTGGTGTTGATGCCATTCACCGCCTTCCAGACATTGTAGGGCAGTTAGGTGCTTGAATAGATGAATCCATTGTTGCTAAGCTAATGTCAGTTGGTGTTGTAAACATGAATAATGACCACCAAACTACCTCTACCACTCAGAACTCACAATGTGACATTAACAGACATGACCTAACACATGTGACAGTCCATGTTAAACCTGATAAAGTACTCCAGACATTCGGAAGTGACAACACTGATAAATACTCAGTCCAGGACTAGATTGACATGACTAAAACTCACCTCAGAAAACAAAAGATTCTTGTGTGTGAACAAGTGGAAGAAATCATGAGCCACTTAACTGGCATGGCCAGGGATGTTGTGAAGATAGTCTTCCGTAGTGATCCTACACTAGATGTTGAAAAGAAACCTGGATGGATATATGATATTCTTCTCCACTATTTCAGTGAAGCTCTCTCATGTCTCCCTCTTGCCAACTTTTACACTTCCCTGCCCAAGCACAGAGAAGACCCTGTCGACTACTGACTCAAGACTCAACAATGCAGTGGACCTAGCTCTTGAGGGTCTGCACAGATGAGGGAAGCAGACAGACAGCATGAATGATGACGTGGCTCTCAGGTTCGTCAAACAGTGCCCTGGCCCAGAATTGTAAGCCAATTCATGAGTGGTCTCAAGTGATGTTCAACTGAGGATTGATGATTACCAGAGAGAGTTGAGAGCTAGTGACAGAACCACTGGTGCTGCATAGCTAGAGCTATATCAGCACCATCACCTCTGAGCAGCCCAGCCCACCATCACCCAGCCCAGCAGTATATGAGCAGTGTATCAGTCCAAGTCTATTACCCTCATCCTCCTCTCTCCAAGCCTAATACTTCTCATTCATATGGTGGACAAGTTTCAGGAGATGATGAAGAAAATGCAACAGTGCAACACTTCTCATCCAATTCAAGGAGGGAGGTTCCAGCGTGTCCCTCATGAGCGACGTACCAGAGATGCAGGTTGTAAAGTCTGTAATGACTCAAGCCACACTACCATTTCACATTGCATGTCCGAAAGACTGCTTCACCCCTGGTCACACCAGACTGAACTGCCCTGCTAATAACTCTTCCCATTCCCATTCCGTTCTGGCTTCCCCTTTACAATCACAACACAGCGTTGTCTGTATTCATTTTGTACACAGAGACTCTTGTTATCTGATACGATCGCCAAACAAGAATAAAACAAAAGAAATGTCACACAGATTAAGGATTTCCCCTTGTCTGGACATCTTTTTTATTGACCCATAAACATAATATGCACCAGGTAACGCCATATTTCATATTTAGCGGTCATGTAAAATATAAATGGCGTGGGCTCCCTCACACGAGCGCTCATTGCTTGGCGGCCGCCCCATGCTCCGTTCACCACATTAGCCGCTAACATGCTAACATCAACAACAATATCCTCATTAACTAACCAAACTGAGAACAGTGGAACACAGGTACAGTGTCAACATTACCCTTGCCATTATATGCCATTATAACATCATCAGCTTACCTGCAACATGCAAAAATATTAATGTCACTTTACAATCGCCACACAGCGTTGTCTGTATTCATTTTGTACACAGAGACTCTCGTTATCTGATACGATCGCGAGATTTCCCTGTGGCACTCCCTCTACATTCACTCGTGTAGCAATACTGACACCTACTGGCGATCCACAGGTGCTGCTGAATAACATTGTCACTGATGATGAAAACACTGTACCCCTCATTTCTCAATAAATTCAAAACATTCTTCTTCATGAAACCATATATACATATAGCAGAAATATAAAGAACCATCTCAACTAATGTTAAACCTCAGGAATAACTGTTTCCAAAATTCAAGAAAGACTTATTTGTGCCACATCTACATATCTGTGAGATACTCATGTAATGACTCTGAAGTTGTTGTTTATCAGAATGTTCACAGAGTTGGCAGCAATGACAGTCTCTTCTATACAACCATGGACATGGGTGGGACAGTGGCAATGGGTGGGATGTTGGACAGTGGTTCAATGGCCTGTAGCCTCAGTGAGACGGCTGAAAACTGATTGATGTGAATGTGGTCCTTGTTGGATGTGGTGGACTTCGTGTTAAGCCAAAGTGTGCTTTTGATGTGGAGATGGAAGTGTATGGCTGTAAAATGTCAGTGCCTATACTTGTTGTTCCAGGACAGCATGATGACTTGATACTAGGGACCAACGTCATAAAACATGTCCTGCATCAGTCCAGGCTATGTGAGTCCTACTGGAAGACAGCGTCTGACCCGTGCCCATCTGAGGACCCAGAAACTGAACATTTCCTGTCCATGCCTTCTTGTCTGAACCCCTGGAAAGGTGAAGATGTTCCTGATAAGGTTAGTACAAAAAGGTGTGACTTGGCTACCTGCCTTGAGCCTGGGCGAGAATATCTCATCTGGGGGAAATTGCCTGAAAACACTACTGTTTCCTCAGGCAGCACTGTCATGACAGAGTCCACATCATCCAGTTCAGCTCCCAGAGGTATTTTGGTTGCAAAGATTGTAACTACATTGTGGGGAGACAGATGGGTCCCACCAAAGCTCATCAATACATCTGAGAAGCCTGTGGTATTGAGGGGCAATGCAAAGCTGGCTGATGTCTACCCAGTTGTAGCGGTTGAGAACATGGATGGTGCAGAGCACTCAGAGGTTCCCTTTGCTAGCTACACTCAATCAGCCGTGCCACATACTGCAGACGCAAATATTGCCAATGATAAGCTGTATCCAGTGTTGAGCGAGATGGAGGAAAAGGAGATTATCAGAAAATCGGCAAGTGAATACACATCACCATTGATACTCGTGTGGATATGCATCTTTACAGACTTTCGCTGTTTGAACAAGAGAACACTGAAGGATGCCCATCCCCTTCCAGATTGTTTGGAGGCGCTGGGAGGAAAACTGCCTGTTCAGCACTATAAATTTGACCTCCGGGTTTTACAATGTGCCACTCCATGAGGATGACAGGAAGTACTCAGCCTTCACCACTCCCATGGGCTTGTATGAGTACACCGTCTTTGCAACAGCCCCAGGAGCTTCATGCATATGATGACCAGCATTTTTGGAGACCAAAACTATCTGAGTCTACTCTGCTACTTGGATGATCTATTGGTGTTTGCACCTGACA
Source organism: Chelmon rostratus (assembly GCF_017976325.1). Lineage (NCBI taxonomy): Eukaryota > Metazoa > Chordata > Actinopteri > Chaetodontiformes > Chaetodontidae > Chelmon > Chelmon rostratus. Next base: position 888,524 of record NC_055661.1, on the reverse strand, counting down.
AGGAGACTGCCTTGTAGCGGCTGAAGATGGTGTTTGGGAAGCTGCCTGGCCATAATTTGAAGCTGGCCCCCCAAAAATGTTTCTTTCTCAGGAGGTCTGTCACGTTTCTCAGCCAAATAGTGGATGAGAATGGTGTTTCAACAGACCCCAGTAAAGTTGAGAACATTACAAACATGACGACTACTGACCTCATGGAGCCTGATGGCGTGACCCCATCTCAGAAGCGGATAAGGTCCTTATTAGGGATTGTTAATTACTATCAGCACTGATTCACAGTATTGTCCTGGCTCCTCCCGATTTCACCCCTCCCTTCATGCTGTCGACTAGTGCATCCCTGGATGGCCGAAGTGCTGTTCTGTCTCAGGTTCAGGAGGGTGAAACACAAGCATTGCTTTCGCCAGCAAGCTGTGCTAGCTGTGTGCAACAGCATGCTATACAGGACTTCAAGAGACCAGAAAACCAAGACAAAGTGCTTCCAATATCTTGTCCCTGACTCACTCAAGACTGAGGTTCTGCATGGAGTGCACAATGGAGCAGGACATCAAGGTCAGTTCAGGAGCCTCAGCTTGACAAGACAGAGGTTTTTCTGGCCAAACCTTGACAGAGATGTGAGAGACTATGTTTGCCATTGTCAGCTTTGCATTGCCAGTAAGACCAGTAAGAGCCTGAGGGAAGGGCTCCCTTGGAGACCATAACATCAACCAGGCCACTAGAGCTGGTATGTATTGACTTTTGGTCCGACGAAGATTCCAGAAACAAATCTGTCAATGTCTTGGCGATGACGGAGCGATTCACAAGAATGTCTCAGGTGTTTCCATGTAAAGACCACACAGCTAAGCAAGGTTGGGGTTTTTCGGCTTTCCTGAAAGGATTCACAGCGATCAAGGTGCTAACTTTGAGAGTCAGCTAATACGTGAGCTCCTCATGGTTGTGTGGAGAGATTCAATCAAACCTTGGGTGGCATGATCTGTGCATTTTCCCCTAAAGAGAAAGATGACTGGCCGCGATGCTTGTAGACACTGACCTTTATGTATAACTGTGCAGCCCATGAGAGAACGGTTTATCCCCCCTTTTACCTCATGTTTGGTCGGGTACCCCGCCTACCGGTTGACATCTTCTTTCATTCTGTCCTTCAAGACTTGCTGCTGCAGTGATGAACTGTGACAAGTATGTGGTATGTCTTGACAATGACCTGAAGGAGGTGATTTGCTCAGGGCCATGCTTCAAAAGAGTACAAGAGACATGTTCAGTTGTACAACACGAAAATAAAAGGATCCAACATTGACGTTGGTTCCAGAGTGCTCTTGCCTGTCCGGCAGGCTATTCCATAGTCGACCCTCACAGGTCCTGAGGTCCTCCGGCACTGGACTTTTAATTATTCCTAAAGTTAATACAAAAACTCACGGGGAGGCTGCATTCAGCCATTATGGCAGTACCAGAGAGGCCGACCAGGTTCATCTCAGTCTGTTTAATAAAATGTGGTGATCTACTGTATCAAAGGCAGCACTTAGATGCAGTAGTACCAAGACTGTGAGTTTTTGTGAATCTGCGTTATACCTAATGTCATTTAAAATCTTTAAAAGGGCTGTCTCTGGACTGTGGTTCATCCTAAAACCAGATTGATATTTCTCTAAAATATTGATACTATTTAAAAAATCATTTACTTGATTAAAAACCAGCTTTTCTTATATTTTACTGAAAAATGGTAAGTTGGACACAGGTAGTAAAAATGTTGGGGAAACACAGAGTGGTGGAGGACTGTGTTTTCACATGGGATGAGGCCAACTACCAGGACCAGGACGGCAGTCGGGCAGAGACAGCTGTGCGGCCCAGCCGGGCCGCAAGTCCCCAGTGGCGGCAGCCGCAGAACCAGACCAGGTGGAGGGCTGGCCGGATGGATGTCTTCCAATGGTGGTGGAGGCTGAGGGCCCCGACTGAGCAGATGGCCCGCTAGATGGAGGAGACACCCTGGAGCTGGATGAGCCGGCTGGCGGAGGATTTGGCCCACTGTGTTGGCGCTGGAGGTTGAGGGCGCGGACAGCTTGTGTCTGGTGGTGGAGGGAACTCCTGCTGGTCCAGTACGATGAACTTGTTGGATAGACAGAGATCCTGGGCTGGAGGTGGGGATGGTGTTTTCCGCAGTTTACCACCGTATTGTCTGCCGTGCTGAACCATGGTGCCGGCTGTCCTGGGGTGGAACACAGGAGATTCTTGGGTCTGGCTTCCGTTCTGGCCCATTGGTCTTCAGTCAGGGACTGAGCAGGATTGATCTACGGCACTGTAGCGTTCAGGTCTCCGCTAGCGGCGCTGCCAGTTGTCACTGCAGTGCTCAGACACTGCGCTAGCATAGTGTCGAATAATTCAGAACAGAGACTATAATTCACTATTTTGCAAGGTAGATCTGTAGCATGCAGTGATCTATTTTTTTTCTAATGACAGTTAAGCCATAGCCCTCCCTTATGTTTACACTGTTTGGGTCCATTTGCTCCTATGTCACACAGCCACATGTCACCAGGACTGTGGATTTATATATATTATATATTTATAATATGTATCCATATTGTTTCTCAGTCCAACAAGCCATTACTTTGTTTAAGGCATTTCCTTCAATGTTTTCTTCCACAACTGCCCCAACCTAAAAAGCTTGGATCAGCAAGTGAGGCACTGTTCCATATTCTTGAAGTGAGACAGTATCAGTTCAACTTGATATGCCTGTAGTTTTAATTTTGTTCTGCTTGTTGTCTCTACTTGATTGCTGTCAGCCTACTGAGGACTGCAATATGCTCGCTACAGCCCACCACCAGTCCGGTCCTAGGGAGGACAGTCTTGATCAGGAAGATGATGAGGACTGGTAGTTGGATGGAATCATGATCAACATGTTCCTGGGCCTCCACATCACATCTGATCTTTCCTGGTCCATGAACACCTCCCGCCTGGTGAAGAAGGCACAACAAAGGCTCTTCTTCCTCATTAAACTGAAACGGGCTGGACTCTGCTTTTGGTTGCTCGTCAACTTTTACAGGGCAACAATTGAAAGTATCCTCTGCCTCAGTGTGACAGTGTGGTATGGCAGCTGCACGGCACAGGAGAGGAAACAACTGCCAAGGGTGGTTAAAACTGCACAGGGCATCGTGGGCTGCCCAATTCCTGGCTTAGACTCTATATATGAAGGCCGGGTCAGGAAAAGGGCGAGATCCATTGCCCCGGACCCCAGCCATCCGGGCCACAGACTGTTTGTACCTCTTCCATCAGGAAAGCGGTACAGGAACATCCGCACCACCACCAACAGACTGAGGGACAACTTCTTCCCCAGAGCTCTCAGAACTATTACCACCTTCAGCCCCTCACTGGAGTGAGAGACTGTGAGAACTATGAACCACTGCACACTGCACTTTTACACCTTCACCTCCACCTCCACCTGCACCCTCTGTGTACTTAACATTTAAGCACACACACAATTGTCAGCTGAATCTCTATACATTTTAGTATATATTCAGCTGTTGTTGGTGTATTTTATTCTTTTAGTATATTTTATTCTTTTAGTATATTTCTATTGTCTTCGTTTATTGTATTTCTGGTATACTTTTTTATTGCATTTACGCATATTTTTTTTACTGCATGTTAGTTTATTTTATTCCCTTATTCATATTTTATTTTATTATCTTTTTTATTATCTACACGGGGGCTGCAATGCAAATTTCGTTGACATGCTCAATGACAATAAAAGCAGTCTTAAATCTTGATGGATCCCATCCAACTACCTGCCAATAGCCTGCCTCTGTACAACATGGAAGCTCCTGTCAAGCATCATAGATGAATATGCCACGGGACAGGTTGGCCCTGGCTGTTTTCAGACCAGCTGAGTCCCTGGCTCTGAAGGTGGCATTTGGCCATGGACCTCCCCTGTCAACCATGGCTTCAGGTTAGCCTGGGTGGTGATGGTTTGAGTGTGCATCACATCATCAGTGCATTTGGTGATGTAGGCACTGACAGTCTCTGTGTCTTCCTGAATGTTGAATGTGTTTAAATATATCTCAATCTGTGGTGTCAAACCAGTCCTGAAGTGCACAGGTGGCACCTTCTGGCCACACATCTACCTCATTCTGACTTGGACTTGTGATCTGTAGGCTGGTTTTAGCATGACAGTCAGTCAACATGCTGATGTGTTTATGCAAGCACAGTCTTAAGGTCTGCATGGTAGAAATCCCCATGTCGTTATAAATACAAAAACACAGCAATCACGACAGGTGGAAGACAGGTTTTAACACACCCAGTGGACGCTACGAGTACTTGGTGATGCCATTTGGACTGACGAATGCACCAGCAGTATTTCAGGGATATATCAATGAAGTACTGAGAGACATTCTGAATTATTTTGTTTGTGTCCATCTAGACATGACATACTAATATTCTCTCCCAAACTTTCACCAGCACCATGTCCGCCAAGTCCTGACCCGCCTATTGACACATCACCTTTTTGTAAAAGCAGCAAGTGTGAGTTCCATGCTAAAACGGTGTCGTTCTTGGGGTACATCATCTCCGAGAACTGCATTCAGATGGACCCAGAAAAGGTGGGAGCGGTGGCAAACTGGCCTACTCCCACTAACTGCAAAAAAACTAGGCAGTTTCTAGGCTTTGCTAACTTCTTCTAACTTCTAATTAGAAACTTTAGTGCGGTAGCTGCTCCTCTCCATGCTCTCACCTCCTCCAAGTCTGTTTTTCAGTGGTCTCCAGAAGCGAAAAAAAGTTTTCAGCACCTGAGAACAGCCTTCACTACGGCACCTGAGCTCACCGTTCCGGACTCGCAAAGGCAGTTCGTGGAAGAGGTGGATGCCTCGAACGAGGGAATTGGAGCAGTCCTGTCCTAACGCTCCGAACGGGATAATAGGATTCATCCCTGTGCTTACCTTTCGCGTAAGTTGTCCTCCCCTGAAAGACGTTATGACGTTGTAAACAGAGTTGTTAGCAGTTAAAATTGCCTTAGAAGAATGGAGACATTGGTTAGAGGGCGCTGAGCAGCCATTTTGACACACGCTCTCAGGTACTGGACTGAAATGCACGACTCAAAACAGGCAAAGGTGAAAAAAGCGGCTAAAGGCCGGCTTAATAAAAACAAAAAGATTCTCAACACAAAAATGGTGAACAAAAGGCGCATGGTTCACAAAAAAAACAAAAGATGCTAAGGTTTGGATACACTCAAAAAAATGTCTCTCAAGGAATACTAGGCTTAACAAGGTCGAAACGCTGGACTGACATGAAACACCAAGGTAACAAGACAATCTGGCACAGGACAAGGGGAGTCGCAGACTACATATAGATGAGGTAACAAGGAACAGGTGGAGACAATCAGGGCGGGGCAGGCGATCAGACAGGCAAGAAAGACACCAGGAAGCCAGGGTTCTGAAACGAGAGGAGAATTAGGTTTCACAATAAAACAGGTAGCACTGCTGGAAGAGTGGTGAGTTGGAAAATAATAATAGCAATTGATGAAATTTATAACTTATTGTGCAGTTGAATGTTGGATAGGACATTTGAAGACATCACCTTGGACTCTGACAAACTAGAATGGCCATGTATATATTTGTGAGTGTGAGACAAAACTTGACGCTAGTGAAACAAACAGCTTAACAGACACAATGAGACATACCTTTTTAGCCTGGACAGATCATAAGAATCTTGAGTATATAAAAAAAAGTCAAAAAGATTGAATGCTCGGCAAGCTAGGTGGGCTTTATTTTTCAGTCGGTTTCGGTTCACCCGTGTCGTTTAGACCATGGTCACAGAACACCAAGCCTGATGCTCTATCTAGACTATATGACCAGGAACCGACCGCCAAGGAGCTCGAGGCCATCCTACCACTAAATTGTGTGGTAGGAGGAGTCTCCTGGCAAATAGAAAAGGATGTGCAACAGGCCAGTAAGGGTGTTAAGTCACCTGCAGGATGTCCCAGTGACCGGTTGTTCGTACCAGCTCAACTGAGGCCCCAAGTAATTCAGTGGGCACACACGCCACTTATTACATGTCATCCTGGGGGATAGGGAACTGAATTCGTGATCAAGCGGGTTGTGGTGGCCCAACTTAAGCAAAGATGTTCTGGAATATGTGCATGCCTGTGAGGTGTGTTCCAGAAACAAGGCCTCTCGACAGAATCTGGTGGAACTGCTACAACCGCTGGATGTTCCACAGAGGCCATGGATGCACCTGTCTGAAGATTTTGTCATAAATGTCTGATTTTCTATCTGTAACTTCAAATCTTCCATCACAGTATGTAGGGGAATATACCACACATATATTTGGCCTTTGTGACAGTCTAATGTATCCTCTCAGCTAACACAAGTTGAAAAAAAAGGCTAACAGTGGTATTTAAGCTTGTGGTGATTTTAATAGCATCTTTGCATTTGATCTGAGTTCACAAAGTCAAAGGAACAGCTTGAATGAAAAATGCTTTTTAAGAGTGCATATGTGTGAAACAGAGAAACATAGAGAATCTACATATATCTGTTCTGAGAAATTCTGTTACCAGTGCACACTGACATTCATGCTCACACACTAACAGCAGTGTGGAGGAGACAGACACAAGTCATGCTGCCACAACTGCATCGCCTGGTTCCCACAGCCTTTCAGTTGAAACCTGTGGACAGGAAAATATTTGGCTTAGAGACTTGGAAGACAGAGCAGCAAAACCCAACCAAATTCATATCCAGTCCAAGTCAGGACGGAAGAGAGAGGGAGCAGCCTCAGGGCAAATGCAGGGCTGCCAATGCAAAACCTGACAGGATTCAATGGGTCAGGATTAGGGGAAGCTAAATTTTCACACGTAGCTGCAAGGGGTTGGATTACTTTGTTGATAAATACTATTAGCAACATAACAATGAAAAATTAGCAATTCAGTGTTTTGATCCGGGCTTGTGCTCAGGTTTGGATCAAAGTGTTTTCCGGCTGGAGTCAGATGAGGCTCACATCTTCAGATGTAATCTGATATTGAAAATGTTTTTTCACATTGGCTAAAGAACTTAACGTAGCATTTTATTTGATTTTTATCAGGTTTGTTTGTTCAGTCAGACAACTTTGATAAAACAGAGAACGTTCCAACAAATTTCCAATAAAGAGAAAAAGAAAGAGAAACATTCAAGTGAGTGATCAGATGATTTGCTATTCACATATGAGGCTTGTTGTACAGACTGCCAAAGATGGTATTTAATCTTGCAAAGTGGACATAAATGCAAAACAGACACAGGAGAAGATGAGTTTTAAGAAGGATTTACTGAGGATGCCAGGGAAAAGGAAATGAGGTGGACAAACAGGTAGGTAGACAGCCATGCAAATGTGAGGTGATCCTGATGCACTCTGAAAAAAAAAGGTTAGTTTAACAAAAACACAACAATGATTAACTACAAATACAAACAGTGTTAGCCTTGCATATAATTTCCACTGTGGTAGAAATCGGCAGGAGTACATCCAGGGTTGAAATACTGCCAGGCTGACCAGATAATGGACAGCAGGTGGGCATGCTCAGCAGGTGTACCTCATCAACAGAGATCCAGGAGCCTGAAGAGAGAGAGAGGGATTGCCACAGCCACACCACAGACACATAGACAAAAAGAGAGAGAGCGACAGAAGACAGACAGAAGCACAGGAGACACAGGGAAGGGGGGAACATAAGGATACATAAGGGAAAAAACTAGGACATGGCTGTGGCTACAGCCATGACATTCTCTGTGTCAGGTAACCTCAAAATCGAATGTCGAGAAGTTTTCCTGAGACACGTCAGGAAATATTGAGACGTGCCACCCAAGAATCAATAGTCCAGTTTGTTCAGTTTTTTTGACACACCATCCAACAGTACAGCTTGCCAGTCAAATACTCCTAGTGTGTGCCAATAGTTCAGGTCCAACTTGAAATGTGATACAAGGGTTGTAAAATACTGGACTTGAGCCTTGTGTGGAGGATTTTGGGAACAGAGGGAAATGCTTAAGGTACTTATCATAGAGGTGGTCTTCTTTAGTGTGATATTGAATTTTGGGGTAATGGTCAAGGCCGCCTAAAGAACACTTAAAGACCAGGAAGAGTGCCACAGAACCACAGAGGAATGCCCCATTTGAGACTGCAGAGCTGCAAAGAGCTCTTAGTTAATTTAAACACAAGATACTTGTGCTCAAAAAGAGGATTCATTCTCAGTGAAGAACCTTGGAGCTCTAATCTGCCTCTATACCTGCCAAAGAGCAGTGATTCCTAACACGTCTCTGGGGGTCATCAGGTGGAAACCTCCCTTCAACAGTGTTTCGCCTTCTTAGTCCCACTACACCTCCAGGAGGTTAGGCAGTGAACTCCGGCGTCCCAGAGTCACCCCCCCTAGTGCCAGTTCACACTGCTCCTACACAATCCAAACAGCACCGCCACGTTCAACTGACCCAGAGATGCTCCAGGTAGTGGCCAGTACCGATGCTACCATTTAACTATTGCTAATGCTAATGCTAACCGCTAGGAAGAACAGAAGAAGACAATACAGTTCCGATGCTACCATTTAGCTAATGTTACGTGCTAACCGCTACCTGCTAAGAGGAACAGAAGAAGACAATAAAGCTAGATTCACCTATACTGTTAATGTTAATTGCTAGTTACCAATACTAACTGCTAAGATACTATCATACTCTCACCGCTTTAGCTATTGTTAGCTGCTACAATGCTACCACAGGCCTAGATGCCACATGTAACTGCCGATTGCCACACTACCATCATCTACCCCTGCCTCTCACCAACTGCACCAAGAAAAAGCGGGGTGGGAATACAAACCCTGGTTCGGGTAGGGGATAGAAAATAAAGAGATTTAACAGCCTCTTCTAACATTTCCTTCAAGAAGCAGCAAACCCTACCATTTCCTTCAAAAAGCAAACAGAGCAGGAAAACAAACCCTAACATTTCCTTCAAGAAGCAAACAAAACAGGAAAACAACCAAAAAGATCAAAAAACAAGCCAACTCTGTATCTTACCACGCAAACTCACCTGAACAGGCCGCATGGTCCCAAAGAGAGACTCTAGCTGGCCACACCCCCACCTTATCTAAACTTCCTGGTTCTCTTCCTATTGGCAGAGCGAGAAGATGGGGCGGGGAAAGCAGAGCAGAGGAGAGGTGTCTTGTTAAGACTTTAACCTCTTCTCTTGCCGGGTTAGGCATGCATGTCCTCTGCCCCCCCCCCCCCCCCCCCCCCTCCCCCCCCTCACCGTCCCTATTTCACCCCCCAACTACTATTATTTCTCCTGATCCATATCCACTGACTAGACCTAGCAGCCTCATCTGACATCTCCCTCACTGTCTTCCTTAAATTTTGCCCATGCACTCCCAGCTCCCTCAACAGTGAAACAGCTGACCCTGCAACAAAACCTCTACACCCCACTTCAACCGGACAGACCCTGGTCTTCCATCCCCTCTGCTCAGATTCTGTCTTTAAATCTGCATACTTAGTCTTCTTCCTTTCATAAGCTGCCTCCACTGAATTTTCCCAAGGGACTGTTAACTCAATAAAATACACAGTCTTTTTACTCATGGACCATAAGACAATGTCCGGCCTCAGATTACTATAAACTATTTCCTGGGGCACAACTAGCTTTCCTCCCAAGTCGACCTGCATTTGCCAATCATCAGCCCCTACCAGGCAGCCACCTACCTGCTTTCTCCCTGACTTAGCAGCTCTATTTTTCTCCCCCTCTCGAACAAACTGCACATCTAACCTCTCCTTTCTAGAACTTCCAGTATTCACCTGCTTCCTTCTCTCCTCAATGCCTGCGGCTAAGCTTCTCAGCACCTGATTATGCCGCCATGTATACCGGCCTTGTGATAAGCTAATTCTACAACCTGACAAAATGTGCTTTAAACTTGCTGTACCTGAGCAGAGTGGGCACGATTGATCGCCCTGTACCCAGAGACTTAGGTTCTGCGGGGTTGGCAACACATCGTATGTCGCCCCTATCAGAAATTTAATACGGCCTTCCTCCATATTCCACAGGTCCCTCCAACTAAGTTTCCTCTTCTCAACACCTTCCCAATTCAACCATTGTCCCTGTTTGGCTTGACCAACTGCTTTTGCCCCCCTTAACAACTCCTCCTGCCTACGCACCTGTTCCACTACAAGCTTTCTTTTCTCCTTTAGACCTGCTTTATTCCACACTGGTTTGCCTGGGCCAAGCCCCAAGCCTCCCCGGCCAAATTGAACATTTCCTACTATTTCTGCATGCCTAAGAGCTGCCTCTGCCTCCTGCACTGCTGCCCTTGGGTTCCATTTCCACCCCCCAGAAGGATTCGGAACCACATTGCTAACTAACATGTCCTTACTCCCAGATAATAAAAGTTCTGTCCTAACCTTAGTGCATTTAAACTCCTCTGTTAGACTGGATACTGGCAGCTGAAGCATTCCTTTCCCATACAAAGCTACATTGCTTAAGCACCTGGGAGCACCCAACCATTTTCTAATATAAGAGCTAACTAGCCTTTCCATTCTCTCTGCTACAGATAATGGGACTTCATATACTGACATTGGCCACATTAACCTAGGATACAAGCCAAACTGCAAGCACCACAACCTCAGTTTTCCTGGGAGCCCTGATTTATCTATTCTCTCCAGCCCTTCTGCAACATCCTTTCTAAATTGCACAACCTGTTCAGCATCATTCAGGTCCACATTGTACCACCGTCCTAGACTCTTAACTGATTTCTCCCTAATTGTTGGGATTTCCTCACCATCTATAGCGAACTTTCTATCACTTACTTTCCCTCTGTATATTGAAATACTCCTTGACTTACTAGGCTTAATCTTCATACTAGCCCACTTGAGATTCTGATTGACTTTATCTAACAACCTCCTTGTACATGGCACTGTTGAAGTTAGCAGTGTCATATCATCCATATAAGCCCTAATTGGTGGAAGACGCATTCCATTCTGCCGTCTCTCTCCACCTACGACCCACTTGGAAGCCCTAATAATTACCTCCATAGCCATTGTGAAAGCTAGCGGGGACACTGTACATCCTGCCATAATACCAACCTCCAATCTTTGCCAGCCTGTTGTGAGCTCTGCGATACTTGCACACAGTCTGATGTCTTGGAAATATGCTTTCACCAAGTTAACAACTATCTCCGGCACTTTAAAGTAGTCAAAGGAACTCCAAATAAGGTTATGTGGCACTGACCCAAACGCATTAGCCAGATCTAAAAATACAACATTCAAGTCTCTTTTCTCCCTCTTAGCTGTCTGAATCTGATGCCAAATCATGCTAGTATGCTCTAAGCATCCCGCAAATCCTGGTATCCCTGCTTTTTGCACTGTCGTATCTATCATACCATTCCTTTCTAAGTATTTAGCCAGCCTCTGTGCTACGATACTAAAGAAAATCTTTCCCTCAACATTTAGGAGAGAAATCATCCGAAACTGGCTAAGGTCCGATGACTCCTTCTCCTTAGGGATGAAGACACCTCCTGCCCTGCGCCATGCTCTTGGAATACTTTGTTTCTCCCAAACTATTCTCAGGTATCTCCATAGTGTCCTTAAGATGCCAGGTGCACTCTTATAGACACGGTAGGGGACTCCATTAGGCCCTGGGGCTGAAGAAGCCTTTGCACGCCTAACCACCTCCACCACTTCTCTCCACCTAGGTGGGCTCACATCCATCTCCTGCTCCACTTCCCCTAATGGTGGCATGTCAGGTGGAAGACCTATGTTCCTATTCTCCTTTGAATCTGAATACGTCGACTTCAAATACTGTTCAATCTCTGATTTCGTTGCCTTAAGTTGCCCTCCTTTTTCTTGATTAAACAAGCCTTTCACAAAATTAAAGGGGTTCCTAAAAAAAAAAAAAAAATCATGTTAGTGAACTGGATTCAGAATGTTTTTATACTCAAGGTCTAAAATTCCCGCTAAGTCACCAGGTTAGTCACTGCAGCTTTAAGGGCAAACGCAAATGAATTTACATGTTGCTTTATTTCCTACATATTCTTCTAGGGGCATTATCTTTGTAGTTAAGAAATTTAAAATGGAGAGTGATACAGATAATATGCAAAATTGATAGGAATGAGAATAATACATTGATATTAAATTGCGATTAGATTGGATGCTGTGTCATATTATGGAAACAAACACCTAATTTCTATTCAGCAAAATAAAGGCCATGTCAATGGTGATGTGATGTGGTGTGTGTGTGTGTGTGCGTGCACGCGTGTGCACATGTGTGTGTGTTATCATTCAGTCAGAACAGTTTTATCAGTCAGCAACACAAACCCTTTACTTGTACAGAACTATGGTAAATCTATTTATTATTCAAATTGTCATGAAATTTGAGAATGTACCATTTCCATTTTAATGATGCCTGTGGTATAAATTCCTCCAACAGTAAAAACATTGCATTCACACATACACACACACACATACACATGTAATCCCAGCACCCCCAAACCTTAATGTAGTGTTGAATTGTCCAGACCACAGGTTGGATTTACATCACGTTGTAAATCCAACCTGTGGATGTAAATCCAACGTAATGTAAATCCAGCCCATGGTCTGTTGGAAAACGGAATGAGGGGGGAGAGATGAGATGGAGGAACAGGGAAAGATAGACACAACGATCCATTGAAAATGTCATGTCAGATGTCTCTTCCACCAGCATAGAGCAGCAACCCGACCATTGCGGAAAACCTCTAACCAAGCCTCCAACATCCTCTTGGGGCTGACTGCTGAAACATCCATTTGCAGGAAAACAACAGGATTACATATGGATATTAACATAAAGAATGTGCTTGAGGAAAAAAAATGTACTACTACAGTCTGTCAATTCAGTATACATTTATTTGTTGTCTATATATGAATTAACTATTTTTTTTAACATTTCTGTTACATTAGAGTGTATTGCAGATAATTGTTTGTGCTCCCTTATGTGATTCACAGCTTTAGACAATCTGTTTCTTTTAAACTATTGCCCTTATTACTAATTATTTCTACATAAATGTAACCTCTAGGAGAGGTCTCTTTATCAAAAAGTAAAAAGTAGATAAAACACTGATGTGTTTTGGTATGCCTCTTTTTCATCCTGTTTCTCCCTGTTTTTTGAAGTCCAGTTTCAGTGGACTGGTAATTATCGAAATTACTTATTTCTTGGTAAGCTATATGTGACAAGACAAGTAAACATATCAGTCAAGTGCTGCATGACCTGCTGTCCATCACCAGAATTTGATTTCCCATGTGTGTCTGTCAAGGGCTGATGATGCAAAAGACAGTCACCTCAAATGTCCAGTGAATGAGTTACATGAGTTACTATTTTTTAATAAGTCATGTGAACACACCTCAGAACTAAAAGACAGCAGTGGATTTTTTTCATGGGTTGGCCTGCACCAAGTGAGCCAACCTAGGGGTGTGTAACAACCAAAAACATAATAACAGCCAATAATGTAATAACTACCAATAACGTAATAATTTTGGCCATTTTAAATGTAATAAAACCAATAATGTAATAACTTGCCAATAATGCAATAAAACCTTTGAGCCAATAACGTAATAACTTTTTGCCAATATTGTAATATGTTATTACATTATTGGCTGGTTATTATGTTATTGGCCTAGTATACTCTGAAAATGTAATAACTGGTGCTGATAATGTAATAATATTATATATGACTGCACTTCTTGGGAATAATACAGTTTTTTGTGCAGTTCACTGAATTAAAATAAGTACAGTGGACAAATTTAAGATTTAGATTCTCTCTCTGACTCTCTCTCTCTTGCCTGATCTCTCTCATTATTAATATTGATCAGATAAAAAATATATATGATCATGTAAGATCCTGTGATATCATCCAGGTGTTTAACAGAGGGTTTAGCACAACCCCATGATATAACAGCCTATAGATCACATCTGGACTCTGTGAGGAACTGGAGCTGTTTTATAAAATATATGTTTATATTGTTGATATATATCTCATCAATTAATATCCATCTCATGTAAGCTGATGGAGGATTTTCACTTCCACTCCAAACCTCTTCATTAGCTCTCTCTCTCTCTGTCTCTCTCTCTCTGTTGTTGTTGAGGTGTCAAATGAATGAACAATATTTTTTCTTGGACTATTATTTATTTCCAATCAAAACTTCTCAACTGTAACATACAATATACAGCATATTATGTGAACAACAAAAATAAAATTAAAACTGTTCATCCTCAAATGAAAAATGGCTTCACAGTATGTGCATTCCAAAAAGCTGAACTGCACTGTATATATACATATATATGTTGAAAAACATGAACAATATTAACTGATTATTAACTGAATCAATAAACATGAATGAATTTAATGGGAATGAACCATCTCTATTATCATCCAAAGTTTCCCTTTACTGACAGAGCTAACGGCGCTGACACTAACGGTGCTAACAGAGCTAACGGAGCTAGTGCTAATGGAGCTAGTAGAGCTAACACTAACAGAGCTAACAGCTAACGGCGCTAATGGAGCAGCAGAGCAGGGCAGCTGGTGCAAGATCCCTCTTTATTTAAATTTGGTGGGGGCTAACCCTTTAAAATTGAACTTTGACGAGAGAAGAAAGGTTTGTCTACAAAAAGATCCAAAAATTATGTGTCTCCTATTCACCATTTGGATTTTACGGCAATTTTAGAAAAAAATTTCAGGCGATTTCTCACTGGCTCTTTCACTCTAAGTGATGATGTCATCCACTCCAGGGGGAGAAATTCTGAGCATTTTTTGAGAAACTTTATGGTCTTCAGATGGTCATAGCTCGAAAACCGTAAGAGATATCAAAAAATGTGCCGAGGTTCTTTTTGAGCCGACAAAATTATCTACGTTTTAAAGTTTGAATGAAGTCTCAGCCCATTCATTTCTTATGGAAAATTCTTCGCAGTTTTTTGCGTATAACTTTGCGAATTATTGACGAAAGAGCTATAAAAGTCGTAGCACACCAGGTAGATCAGCCGCATGTTTTGATAAATAGTTTGTGAGGGTTTTCTCAAAGCTGCGGGACAAGTTACACGCCGAAATTCTGGCGGAAGATGAAAAATGGGAAGAAAAAACACGCAGGATAACAATAGTGGCTCGAGCGAGCTATAGAGACTCTTTGAGCTATAGAGGCGAGTGGCTCTTGCGTTGCCTCGTGCCACTAATTAAAACCGTTCCTTCTCAAATGAAAAGTAGCTTTCACTCAAATGTAAAAACCAAACAACAAAACAAACTTCAGACAGATGATGAAGGAGGAAAAATTAACATAAAACTGGCATTACTTATTCCAGTGCCCAAAACTCAGATAACTTAGAATTAGCCAAGCTTTCATCCATTGGCTATGTTTGCCAAACATAGCCAATCCAGTGCACGGATAACTCCCTTATCCGTGCACTGAGACCACTGCTGCGTCCAGCAGCCTTGTACAGCTTCATAATACTGATGCTGAAGTCATTTTCTTTGTCCAGCTCTAGGCTCTCCTCAAGTGTTTCTCTTATATAGAGGTTGGGATAAAATGCTGCCGACAGTGCCTGGAATGAGCGCGAGACTTGATTTAATGTCCCAAGCATGGACATATCTTGGATTAGAGCAAACTCAATAAATTTGAAATTTTGAATGGGTAAAATCGCGTTGCCACTTAATTAGCAACTTCAGTGACTATGAGTGTTCTGGAGATCATCCGTTTGCAAACATATAATTAGCATGGTAGAAGTTTGCATCTCAATGTAGATTAGAAACAGGCACGCAGTGCAGAACTTAAAATGTTTCACAATTGTGTTGAAGTCACTGTGTGGTCATTCAGTGGCATCAACCTGAGCATAAACTACATATTTGACAGTGAAAATAAAAAAATAACAGTCATATATAATTTTACTACATTATCAGCACAAGTTATTACATTTTCAAAGGGTTTTTAAATACTAGGCCAATAACGTAATAATCAAAAGTTATTACGTTATTGGCTCAAAGGTTTTATTACATTATTGGCAAGTTATTACATTATTGGTTTTATTACACTTAAAATGGCCAAAATTATTACGTTATTGGTAGTTATTACATTATTGGCCGTTATTACGTTTTTGGTTGCTACATGCAAAAGTAACTAATTAGGATAATTAATGTACACAAGACTCAAGCCAAATATCCATTAACAAATACCACAGAAAAAAGATACAGTTTTAGAATGGTTTAATAAATATAATGGATGGAGAGCTGAGATGTTAAAGGAGTGATATTGAAGGCTCTGGAGGGAGGAAACTGGGATGAAGGAATGAGGGCCAAGGCATGAAGGGATGGGGGATGATGGGTGAGAGATGGAGGGATGAGGATGGAAGGATGAAGGGATAAAGTAAAGAAGGTTGGGGGATGAGGGAATGATGGGTAAGAAGCAGAGGAATGAATGAGTAAGGGGAAGAAGGGTGAGGGATGAAGGGAGAAATCTGAGTCATGGACAAATGGATGAAAAGAGTGCAATAATGGGCTGGTGTCTGCTGTGTCATGTTCAATGACACAGCAGACACCAGACACAGCAGGTCAACAGACAAAAAAAATCAATATTATTATCTGATATTAACTCATTTACTAATCGAGCTTTAGAAAACAGAGATCTGATGTTCAAGAGTCCACATTTCATTCTCCTATCTTGCTCCTTACATTTAGGGCTTGCCTTGGACCCGCCCCTAGCTATGCTGCCATAGGATTAGGCTGCTGAGGGACTTCCAATGACACCCAAACCTCTGTTCTTCTCTCCTTCTCCATCTGTATGTATTCTGTCCTGCCAAGGCATGTTACTGACTTGGCTTCTTCCCCGGAGTCTTTGTTCTTTCTCTTCTCGTAGGCCCGAATAAAGAGCGGCTGAGCCTGGACTACTGAGTTCACCTGCCGGACATCCACTGCAACCTTTCTTGTTATTAGCTCTGCTACTTTGCTGCTTATTAGATCATTAGTGCCATACTATGCTCAAATACTATCTGCTATTAATATATTAATACATCACATACATAAATATATCACATAAGCATATACCATGCCATATGTACTTTGTATACCTATAAATCTATTACAGCTGTCAAAACTGTGATTTCTGTCCGACCTCGAACCTCTCTGTCTCTCTCTGTCTCTCTCTCTCTCTCTCTCATTCAACCGGTCGAAGCAGCCGCCCACCCAGAGCCTGGTTCTGCTCGAGGTTTCTGCCTCCTCAAAGGAAGTTTTTCCTCACCACTGTCACCAAGCACTTGCTCATGAGGGAATTGTTGAGTCTCTGTAGATAAAGAGTTTGGTCTGTAGCTGCTCTATATGGAAAGTGTCCTGAGACAACTTTGGTTGTGATTTGGCGCTATATAAATAAAAATGAATTGAATTGTACTATTGCAGTAATTGTGTTAATTTTTTATGAAGTTTTTATGTATATATTTTATTGAGTTAGTCCATGTGGCCAGGGGGTAGGCACAATCTTTATGGAATTTTGGGTGGGTAACCACTCTAATGGAAGCGCAGAGAAGCATGTAGGACTGCAGTTCTGCCTCCTAGACTCAACTCTGGATTGTCATGGGGTTGGTTCACTAATAAATTCGGGCAGATTTCTAGAGATGAGAGCTGCTCCATCCAAAGTAGGATCCATGCTGTCTCTCCTAAACATACCAGGTCTTCCCGAGAAAGTCTGCCAATTATCTATAAAATCCACCCCACGTTTGCTGGACACCACCTCGACAGTCAGCAATTGAATAATGACATGTGGCTAAACATGTCATCGTTGGTCATATTTGGCAGGGGCCCACGGTAAACTTTGCTGTCCAAAATTGTTTTTGCATATGTACACACACAATCGACAGTATTTTAGTGACGTCTGAAAGGCGCAATTGAGCATCATTAGTGCATTAGTCTTTTGGATATAGCGCCAAATCACTACCGAAGTTGTCTTAGGAAACTTTCCATATACAGCAGGTACAGAACAAACCCATCATGAGCAAGCACTTAGCAACAGTGGCGAGGGAAAACAGGCAGGAACCTCAAGCAGAACCAGGCTCTGGTTCGGCGGCCATCTGCCTCATTCGGTTGGGTGAGGGTGAGGGCCTGATGCCTACAGCTGGTTATCAAGCAGTCATCACTTCAGATGCCAGGACAGACAAGTTTATCTGCTGCTGTGCTGCTTTCATGCATTGGTAGTGGCATTGCATGTTGCTCAGTAGAGGTTGCATTTCCTTGGCAATGGCAGTGATATAGCTTTATACCATATTTTATATCATATATAGCATTGTTGTTGACTTTTTATAGGTTTGGCCTTGCTTCTGTGCTGTTGCTGTTTGGATTCAGTTTGTAATAAGCATGAATAATTGTCATTTATGGCTTCTGCATGCTTACAAATTATATTGTGCTGCTGGCCATTCAGATTGCTATTATGCCTTTCATTTTCAATGTAGTATGTGAATTAATTTGCATTGGTATCAGTAATTAGGTTCATGTAGCAGCTGAGCTAATTTCTTGGGGTGAAAATGCGTTTTTGCTTATGTCCAAAGTGACATTTTGAATACTCCTGTATGGGTTGAGTTGGTCTTGAGTTTGTTAGTTTTTTTGTTTCATTGGTTTAAGTATAAGA
The DNA here is from genome assembly GCF_017976325.1 of Chelmon rostratus. Taxonomy (NCBI): domain Eukaryota; kingdom Metazoa; phylum Chordata; class Actinopteri; order Chaetodontiformes; family Chaetodontidae; genus Chelmon; species Chelmon rostratus. The sequence goes on along the minus strand of NC_055661.1, from coordinate 869,943 downwards.
TAATCTCTTCTGTTTGCAGATGGACCTGTAAGGGCACAGGCAAGACGTTCTCTAAACACAGAGCCAAGAGTACACCATCATGGCGGAAAGGGTGTTAACCACTGCTGCTCATCACTTCAGCTGAGGCACTAAGTGATTTCACTGACCGTTCCCTGTTAAGCCATAATCATTCATCATCTTCATCGCTGTCATTCCCGTCATCATTCCTGAGGAGGAACCGCCAAATCAAGTCCACATGAGCTCACTGCTGTGCCTGCACATGACACAAACTACCACACTGTTGTAAACTGACCTCACAAATCCACTCACACACACAATTCTCCTGTTCAGTGTGTGTACTAGAAGACATACTGAAAAGACTTGTTAAGTAAAAAAAAATGCATGTTTTTACTGTTGCCAGGGGAAACAAGGCCCAAACACAGAGAAAGGAGTTAATTTCTCTCCGGCACTCACATCCGCTCTCAGCAACCACACACACATTCATAACACGCACAAACTCAGCGTACAGTGCATTACATGAGCCAGGCTGGGCACCCTCTCGGCTTCTCCAAACCCTGGAGAGTCGCAGGCGTGGAGTTTTTCCAGCTCTGGCTTCCTCTCCATTAGCCTGGCTGGCCTACAAAGAGACTCCGACAGTAAATCCACTGCTCAGCTTGTTATGGTGCAACAGCTCTCACAAAAAAGAAATGTCACAAGTCCTTGCTGCCAGACCACAGCTAAAGCTGGCAGAAGACATGAACAAGAGCCAAGAGGGGATTCCTGCAACACATACGTCACCACAGTGGGGGAGAGAAGATGAGGGAGGGCAAGGTTTGAATATGTGACTGTGGGTCATTATGGAGCCAAGCCAAGGCATAACATTTTCCTATGTGGATACTGTGTGTGTGCGTGTGTGTGTGTGTATGTGAGAGAGAGAGAGAGAGAGAGAGAGAGAGAGAGATAGTATGAGTGTCTTATACTGTATTTCAGTATGATATCTTATGTTGGAAAGGGGGGATTAACAAATGAATGAATGGATCTTTTAATTTAGTGCCGGGTTATTTGTATGGGCCATGCCGTATGGGAATGATAAATTAATTAAATCGATGATTCTACTTTATCACAACTTGGAACTTGTATTTGTATTTTTGGCAATAATTTCTATCAGTAATTACAACAATGTATTCATAAGGGTAATAAGTAATATCTGGAAACACTTAACACTAAAAAGCAATCTGAAGAAGAATCACAAGCAGTCTGCAAATGCACAGCTCTTGACTTAGGTAGCACAGGAACTTATTAACCCAATTGTCCCAAAATCTTATTACTGTTGGGGACCACCATGTCCACAATAGCATAAAACCGTATAACTTAGTTTGTCACTTGTGCAGTAACTGCTTGTTCCATAGTGTGTGAAAATGGTGTGCTTTTGAATTCATTTTTTTGAACCAAATTAGTCTTTTCTACATTAAGAAATATTTTTTACATTTATCCTGTCTTTTACAAACTTCAACTGCTCATTGAAGCCTGTTTCCAGTTTTCTAGACAGTCCTTGTGTCAGATGAAATTAACTGGCTGAACATTTGGTTTTTATAGTTACAGTTCAGTCAATATGACTTAATTGTGACCTGATAGTACAGCCTATTATTTGTAAGAATGGTAAAGTGTGCTAAAGTTATGTAGTCTCACCCTACTGTTAAACCTTACAATTCATACACAAATAGTATGAGCCCTAAGACAGTGCATAACCAAATAACTAAAACTGTAGCAGTTGCATCAGCACCACGGAGAGCACAACACACCAAACAAGCAAGACAACGACAGTGTGCAGCTTTAATGACATTTTAGACTTCTCTCTCACATCTATTACTCAATTCTACCAAACATACACTGAAAAACACCTAATACTTTCAACCACTTAAAAGCTGAAAACATTTCAAGAAAACAACAAGAAAAGTGCATTTCTTCACTGAGAAGAGCTGAACTGGAAAACTGTCCAGGAGTACACATTTGGGTTTATCCACTCCAAGGCCATCTGGAATTACACTGCTGGAGGAAAACAGAGAGGAGATGGTGGCCTCTGTTGTAAAACTGTCCCTCTGCATGACAGCAGCTAAAAAACAAACAAATCATGTAATATCAATAAATACAGACGCTTTTTTCATGACGTCATATCCATCCGCGACTGAACTAGAGAAAAACTGATACACTCCTGGGATGTTGGGTCGACTAAAAAACTCGCTACCACATTACAAGGTTGGAAAAAAATCGTTAAAAGCAATGATACCTACCAAGTCCAAAACATGTTGTTACAATCACCATAAAGTTAGAACTATTTTTCACAGCGGATGGCTATCAGCCTGGTTACATGAACAGGATTGGTGAATTTAACTCAACTTTATTGATACTGTGTAGTACTTTTCATACAAATATAGCCTAAAATGCTTTAAATAGCAAAATCTAAATGTGACAGTACATTAACTGATTCACACTTTTTTATGGAACATGTCAAGATAAAAAGATTTTTTTTGTTTTTGTCCAGTTAACAGTTCAGTTGACCCAGGAATTCTCAGTGTTATTTAATTATTTGCCAACTGATTCTGTTGTCAGTGGAAGTCCAAATGATATCTTGTCAGAATTCTATACCAACTGTGTTTTACACTGGACATTCAGAGTGTGGCCTGTTGGAACGTCTATTTTCAACTAGTTCTGGTTGTCTGTGGAGGTCTAAAGTCAGGCCAGGCCGAACTCTTTTCTCAATGTCATTTATCGACTAATTCTGGATGTCTCGTGGACGTCCAGATTACAGCCTGGACGGACCGACGTGATATCAACTTGTCTTGGATGTCCACAGACGTTACTTGCTCAGTGGGATACAAGTAGAGTTGTAAAAAAAGAAAAAGGTTTTTCTTTCAATATATATTCAGTATTCTATTTCAGTGGTGTGAAATGTCCACAGTGGCAGAAACAGGCATTTGAGGTGTTTGATCTTCTTGGGGAGGAAATGCACTTTTGCCAGTGCGTGGTAGTGTAAGCCTAAAAAGGTGGTTTGGCTTGAGCGTCTTCAGGGCTGCTGGTCTGGCAGCTTACTGTTATCTTATATTTTTGTCAGGTTTTGCTATTTTCCATGGCAATACATCACCAACACTGCAGGACAGTTCAGCTCCTTTATTGACAGCTCATGAACCCAGCGCTAACTGCGCTCTCATCTCATACACTCTGCGTCTCTCACTTCATTCTACTTGCTTTTGAGGAGCACCTGACCAACAAATGCAAGACAAAGTTTACTAAGGAGATTCCATTGATCTGAGAAAAGCTGGCTGCAGCTTTATTGGGCCCTTTAAGTGTAGTAAGTAGGCAATAATCATTTTAGTAGTTGTGTAATTTGTTTTCCAGAATTGTCTTCAAGCTTAAGTTAAAAACATTGGGTCTTTTTCAGTGTGCCTTTGTCAATATCAAGTGATTGATATGTGTCGAGTAGAATAAAATGTCCCCTGCACTGCACACTGTCAGTGTCTTGCTTATTTGATGTGTAGTGCTGTCCATGGTGCTGATGTATCTGTCAAGATGTTGCTGTTTAAGTCACTTCGTTCACTAATGACTCACTTAGCACTTGGACTGTTTGTGTGTTAGCATACTTTACCATTCTAATAAATAATAGGCTGCACTATTGGTCACAATTAATTCACATCAACTGAACCTAAGTGTCACGATTAAAATGTCCAGTAGATAAGCATATCATTTCATTGCAGTCTTTAAATATATAAACCTTCATAATATTGAACTATTTAATATGAATCCATTGTTGCAAATCCAGTTTCATAATCTAGTGTTTGTGCAAATGTTGAAGTGATTCAGTTGCCAAACTGCTTTCATTTGTCTGAGACAACTGAACAACCCAAACATCTGCTCCCACTGTAAATGTGTTTAATTTACTGAACCACCATAGCATTGGCAGCGGGTCTTAGGAGCACAACACATAAACCATCTGCCAGATTCTTCTATACCAGAGGTGGAGAACCTTCAGCCTCTATCAGAGTTCTGGAACTAAATTTGGAAATTTGAAATTTCTCCACAATCTCCACAATAAACTGGGACAAATCAACTATGCTAGCACTGTCTGAAGATGCTTGGGATTCTGCAACCCAAGATTTCACCCCTCCCCCCAAATTAAAATATTTAGGCACTATTACTTCTCCTAGGCTGTTCTAGTTCTTAAAACTCATTTACACCCCTATGCTAAAAATAGAAGATGACTTGACAAATGCTGGACCAAGCTCCCTCTCACTCTGACTGGGTGAATTGCTAAAGTTAAAAAGAAAACCTTACCTTGGATTAATTATTTGTTTTCAGTGCTTCCCACCAACCCCTCAGTCAAATGGTTCAAAACACTTGACTCATTAACAACTCAATTTTACTTGAAAACAAACAGTGATAGCATCAGTGGCCTGCACCCTGTCTGTATGGGTGTGTTCTAAGGATAAGAGTAAATACAGTAAGATTGTTATTCACGTCGGCGGTAATTACACAAGATTACGCCAATCAGAGGTCACTAAAATTAATGTGGAGTGTGTGAATATGCAAAAACAATGTAAGACTTCATAGTTTTCTCTGGACCCCTGCCAAATCTGACCAGTGATGACATGTTTAGCCGCATGTCATCATTCAATCGCTGGCTGTCGAGGTGGTGTCCAGCAAACAGTGTGAGTTTCATTGATACTTTCTGGGGAAGACCTGGTCTGATTAAAGGAGATGGTATCCATCCCACCTTGGACGGAGCAGTTCTCATCTCTAGAAATCTGGCCTAATTTATTAGTCGACCAAACTCGTGACAATCCAGAGCTGAGTCCAGGAGGCAGAACTGCAGTCCTATACACTTTTCTGCTCTTCCTTTAGAGTGGTTACCCACCCAAAAGTTCATAGAGACTGTGTCAGCCCCCTGACCACGCAAACGAACTAAAATAAACAGGAGAGGAGTTGTATGTAAAAACTTAATAAAAATTAACACCACCACCGTAACAGTACAACAAGACAGGAGAATTAAATGTGGACTCCTTAATATCAGATCTCTGTCCTCTAAAGCTGTATTAGTAAATGAGTTATTATCAGATCATAATATTGATTTATTTTGTCTGACTGAAACCTGGCTGTCTCATCATGAGTATTTTAGCCTAAATGAAGCTTCTCCTCCGAGAAGCCTTGTTCTTAATCTTTCAAACCAAACCTGGAAAGCATCACAGCCAGTTTTATTTGTCATAGTGTACCGCCCTCCTGGTCCCTATTCTGAATTTATATCTGAATTCTCAGAGTTTCTATCAGGGTTAGTCCTTAAAACAGACAAAATAGTGATTGTAGGTGACTTTAATGTTTATGTGGATGTTGATAATGATGCCTCAGTACTGCATTTATCTCATTATTAGACTCAATTGGCTTCCGTCAGAGTGTTCATGGACCTACTCACTGTTTTAACCACACTCTCGACCTTGTTCTGACATATGGCATTGAGGTTAATAATTCATAATTAACACTTAATATTTTCATCACAGAATTCTCTTTTGTCTGATCATCATTTGATTACTTTTGAATTCCTATTGCCAGACTACCAGCCATTAGGCAAAAAATTCCTACACCAGATGCCTATCAGATAGTGCTATAGCTAAATTTAAGGATGTGATCTCATCAGCATTTAACTCAATGCTCATCATAACAGTGAACTTCTGTGATAAGATTAGTCCTTCTCAAATTAATCATATGATTGATAGTGCTACAGGTTCATTGCGTATGACCCTTGACTCGATTGCCCCCTTAGAAAAGAAAACAACAAAACAGAAGAGGTTAGCTCCTTGGTATACCCCCCAAACCCGCAAATTGAAGCAAACGTCACGACAACTTGAAAGGAAATGGCGTTCCACCTATCAAGAAGTATTTCATCTCGCCTGGCAAGACAGTCTTAAAACATTCAGGAAAGCCCTCTGAACTGCCAGAGCAGCCTATTACTCTTCACTAATAGAGGAAAATAAAAACAATCCCAGGTTTCTCTTCAGCACTGTAGCCAGGCTGACAGAGAGTCATAATTCCATTGAACCACGTATTCCCTTAAGCCTCAGTAGTAACGACTTCATGAGTTTCTTTACTGAAAAAATTCTAACTATTATAGACAGAATTCAGCAACTACTGCCCTCAGTGGGTACTGATTTATCTTCAAATACAGAAACCATAAAAGTAGCTGTTAAACCTGTCATATTTTTAGACAGCTTCTCTCCTGTCAAGCTTCACAAACTAATTTCAACAATTTCCTCATCAAAATCATCAACCTGTATCTTAGATCCCATCCCGACCAAGCTGTTTAAAGATGTTTTACCCTTAATTGGATCTTCTGTATTAGACATGATCAACCTGTCTCTGTCAACAGGCTATGTACCACAGTCCTTTAAAGTAGATGTAATAAAACCTCTCATCCAAAAGCCTACTCTTGATCCAGGGGTCTTAGCCAACTACAGACCTATATCTAACCTACCCTTTCTCTCTAAAATTCTTGAGAAAGCAGTTGCTAGTCAGCTGTGCAACTTACTTTTTAAGGAAATAAAGACCTGGATGACCTGCAATTTTTTGTTATTGAATTCAGACAAAACTGAAGTTATCATATTTGGGGCTAAACACCTTAGAAACTCACTATCCGATGAGATAGATTCAAGATTCAAGAACGTCTTTATTATCACTGAGCATAGCATGTCAATGAAATTTGTATTGCAACCCCCATGTTAGAACAATAAGAAATATAAGAAAGTAATAATAAAATAAAATAAAGATACTAGAATAAACTAAACTAACATGCAGATAAAAAAAAAAAAAATCCTTGTATAATGCAATCAAAATATACCAGAAATGAAAATATACTAAGGGAATAAGAATATACTAGAACAATAAACAGTAAAATATACCACAGCATAGAATATACCAGCAGCATAAGATATACCAACAGCATAAAATATACTATACTCAACAGCAGCAAATATACTAAAATGTATATAGTGCAAAATGGCTGACCATTTAGTAAAGTGTGTGTGTACTTAAATGTTAAGTACACAGAAGGTGCAGGTGAAGGTGGAGGTGGAGGTGAAGGTGTAAAAGTGCAGTGTGCAGTGGTTCACAGTTTGTACAGTCTCTCACTCCAGTGAGGGGCTGCTGGGGGTGATAGCTCTGACAGCTCTGGGGAAGAAGCTGTCCCTCAGCCTGTTGGTGGTGGTGCAGTCTGTGGCCCGGATGGCTGGGGTCCGTGGCAATGGATCTCGCCCTCTTCCTGACCGGCCTTCATGGGTAGAGCTAGTGGAGCATTACAACACTTTCCTGAGCAGTGTTCTTGACATTCATGCCCCAGTTAAGATGCGTGAAGTCACATTTGAACGCTCTGCTCCCTGGTACACACAGGAGCTACGGACAATTAGAACAGCTGGCCGTGCACTGGAACGTCAACTCAGATGCACTGGGCTCACTGTTCATCAGCATCAAAAAGTCTACTGCCAGGCCCTGGAAGATGCTCGCTCGACATTTTATTCCAACCTCATCAACCGGAATACTGGCAACTCCAAGAAGCTCGTCTCAACAATAAATCACCCTTTGAAGCCACAATCACCCTCACTGACTGAAGCTACAGTTGAGCGATGCAACAGCTTCATTGACTTTTTTAGATCTAAAGTCAATAACATCCGGTCTTCGTTGACTCAGGGTCACCATCACTCCTCATCCTTTTGGACCTGACAGCAGCTTTCGACACCGTAGACCACACCATCCTCCTCAAGCGCCTTCATAACATCATCCAACTGACAGACCATGCACTGAAGTGGTTTAAGTCCTATCTGAAAGATAGGACGGAACATGTCTCGCTTGGAGGATGTGAGTCCAGTAAGTTCCGTGTCACCTGCGGCGTTCCCCAGGGGTCAGTCCTTGCCCCCATCCTATTCACCATCTACATGCTACCCCTCGGTCAAGTCATCAGCAAACACGGACTCTCCTTCCATTGTTATGCTGATGACACACGACTATACCTCAAAACCGCCTCTAACTCCGCCACAACTCTATCATCCCTCAATTCCTGCCTTGAGGAAATCAAGGCATGGATGAATAACAGCTCTCTTCAGCTAAACAACAATAAAACGGAAGCACTCCTCATTGGTACCCCACATCAGGTTCACTCCTCACCCATATCCCAACTTTCCTTTGACGGACAGATCATTCCTCTCTCCTCCTCAGCAACAAACCTGGGACCTTTACGACCACATAAAACATCTGTGCAAAACCTCATTCCACCATCTCCGCAATATTTCAAAACTCTGTCCCACTCTCTCCCTCCCAGCAGCAGAACAACAGGTCCATGCATTCATCTCCACAAGGCTGGACTACTGTAATGGGCTCTTCATCGGGATACCTTGCAAAACCATCCAGAAGCTGCAGTACATCCAAAACAACGCTTCCAGGGTCCTGATGAGAGCCTGTAAATATGAGCACATCACCCCCATCCTTAAATAGCTGCACTGGCTCCCTGTTTCATCCCGAATCAATTAGAAAATCTAGCTACTCACCTATAAATGCATCCCTGGACTTGCACTCACATACCTCCAACTCATGACCCTACAGTCCACCACCCGCACTCTCAGATCCACAAACACCCTGCTCCTCCAAGTCCCCAGCACCAGGCTCTCCACCATGGGAGACCTCTGGAACAGCCTCCCAACCCAGCTGAGGGCTATTCAGAGCCTAGACTCTTTTAAATCAGGCCTGAAAACTCTTTTATTCAGAAAGGCCTATGAATGTTGATTATGAACTGATTTTAACCTGTTTATTGTTTTCATTGAGCATGTTTTTTGCTTGAACTTTTTAAATTAAATTTATTATTATTATTATTATTATTATTAGGTCAGGAAGGGGGCAGCCCAAGATGCCCTGTGCAGTTTTAATCACCCGTGCCAGTTGTTTCCTCTCCTGTGCTGTGCAGCTGCCATACCACACTGTCACACTAAGGCAGAGGATGCTTTCAATTGTGGCCCTGTAGAAGTTGACGAGCAACCAAGAAGAGAGTCCAGCCCGTTTCAGTTTCCTGAGGAAGAAGAGCCTTTGTTGTGCCTTCTTCACCAGGCGGGAGGTGTTTATGGACCAGGAGAGATCAGATGTGATGTGGAGGCCCAGGGCAATGATGTTGTCCACACGCCCCACCACTTCTCCGTCCATGAGGAGGGGGCGTGATCTGTCTTTCTGGACCTCCTGAAATCCACAATGACCTCCTTGGTCTGCCCTGTGTTCAGCACCAGGTTGTTGGCTGAACACCACTGGGTGAGCTGGCGTATCTCCTCTCTGTAGTGGGTGTCCTTGTTATCTGAGATGAGACCCACTACTGTAGTGTCATCCACAAACTTCACGACTGTGGTGGGGTGTATGGCAGCACAGTCATGAGTAAAGAGGGCTGGGCTGAGCACACAACCCTATGGCGTGCCCGTGCTGAGGACCAGAGGGGATGATGTTGTGTTCCCTATTCTCACCACCTGAGGCCTGTTGGTGAGAAAGTCTCTGATCCAGTGGCACAGAGACGCAGGCAGACCAACTGCATGGAGCTTCAGCGCCAGCTTGTCTGGGATGATGGTGTTGAAAGCTGAGCTAAAGCATCCTGACGTAGGTGTTGGGCTGCTGCAGGTGGGTCAGGGCTGTGTGCAGGGTGATGGAGACAGCATCCTCTGTGGACCGATTCCCTCTGTAGGCGAACTGAAGGCTGTCTAGGTCCGAGGGGATGAAGCCTCTGACGTACCTGAGAATAATCCGCTCAAAGCAATTCATGATTACCAGGGTCAGAGCAACAGGCCGGTAATCATTCAGGCAGGTGATGGATGTCTTCTTATGTACCGGTATAATGGTGGAGGACTTGAGGCACTCAGGAACCATAGACAGCTGCAGGGACAGATTGAAGATGTCAGAAACACTCCTGCTAGCTGGTCAGCGCATGTCCTCAAAGTCTTGCTTGACACCTTATCCGGTCCTGTAGCTCTGCGGGTGTTGATCCTCCTCAGGGTGGATGTCACCTGGTGCTGCTGCAGCTGCTCCAGTCGGGGTAGGTGTGAAGCTCCTCTGCTGCCTGATGTGTCGAAGCGGGCAAAGTAGCTGTTTAAGGTGTCAGGCAGGGTGGGGTCATGGCTGGCAAGCTGAGTGTTAGGCTTGTAGTCTGTTATGGTTGTGATGCCTCTTCACATGTTCTGTGGGTTGTTGTTAATGAAGTGATCTTCAATTTTGTTTTTGTACTGGAGCTTGGCCTGCTTAATTCCTTTCTTCAGCTCTGCTTGAGCCCTGCTATAAACCAGCCTGTCACCAGATCTGTAGGCAGTATCCCGGGCTTTCAGCAGGGACCGCACTGTGCTGTCCAGCCATGGTTTCTGGTTGGGAAACACTGTAATGGTCTCGACTGGGAGGACAGCATCAGTGCAGAACTGAACATTAGACAATACAGATGATGTATACTCCTCAAGGTCTGACTCTTCTCTGAACACAGTCCAGTCTGTAAGCTCAAAGCAGTCCTGAAGTGCAGAGGAGGCCTCCTCATTCCATATCTGTACTGTCCTGGTGGTCGGCTTTGTTCCGCAGGCCAGAGGCTTGTAGGCAGGAATGAGTTTTACTGAGATGTGGTCTGACATGCCCACGTGTGGAGCTCCTACAGCCTTGTCAGCAGCAGGGATGTTGCAGTACACCTGATCCAAAATGTTACTGTCTCTGGTAGGAAACTTTATGTATTTGTGAAATTTGGGAAAAACTGCGTGATTAAAGTCCCCTGCCACAATCACAGCCACCTCTGGGTTGTCGTTCATCTGCCCGCTGAATAGGCAGTACAGCTCCTCTAATGCTAACTTAGCATTAGCCCGCGGTGGGATGTAGGCGGCCACAATAACAATGGACGAGTGTTCTCTAACCAGCTTGAACGGTCGGCATTTCAACGCCAGGTACTCAAAATCAGGAGAGCAGAATGTGCTGACGGTGCGTGTGGCTGTACACCAGGCATTGTGTACATACAGCACCAAACCTCTGCCTCTGCTCTTACCTGAAGCTGCAGTCCTGTCCGCCTGGAACAGAGAGCGCCCCGCTATCTCCATCGCTGCATCCGGGATGTTGTCCTCCAGCCAGGTCTCTGTGACAACGGTAACACAGCTGTCCATCCGGCGAGAGACTATCCTTAGACGGACCTTGTCGATTTTGTTGGTGAGAGAACGAGCGTTAGTGAGGAGATGGAGAGAGGAACTATGGATGGCATAGCGCTGGCCCCCAGTACAACCGTAAGGAATCTGGGAGTCATCTTTGATCAGGATACGTCATTTAACTCCCATGTAAAACAAATTTCAAGGACTGCCTTTTTCCACCTATGTAACATTGTAAAAATCAGACACTTCCTGTCTCAAAATGATGCAGAAAAACTAGTCCACCCATTTGTTACTTCCAGGCTGGATTATTGCAATTCTTTACTATCAGGCTGCCCCAATTCGTTGCTAAATACTCTCCAACTAATCCAGAATGCTGCAGCACGTGTTCTGACAAAAACCAGGAAAAGAGACCATATTTCTCCGATATTAGCCACGCTACACTGGCCGCCTGTAAAATCGAATAGAAACTCAAATAGAATTTAAAATCCTTCTCCTTATCTACAAAGCATTAAATGGTCAGGCACCATCTTATCTTAAAGAACTTATAATACCCTATTACCCCAGTAGAACATTGCGATCCCAGAATGCAGGCTTACTGGTGGTTTCTAAAGTCTCTAAAACCAGAATGGGAGCCTTTAGTTATCAATCCTGTGGTACCATCTTCCTCTCTACATTTAAGAGCAGGCTTAAAACTTTCCTCTTTGATAAAGCTTACATTTACGGCTTGCTCAGGCTTGCCTTGGACCAGCCCCTAGCTATGCTGCCATAGGATTGGGCTGCTGAGGGACTTCCAATGACACCCAAACCTCTGTTCTTCTCTCCCTCTCCATCTGTATGTGTTCCTGTCCTATCAAGGCATGTTACTGACTTGGCTTCTTCCCCGGAGTCTTTGTTCTTTCTCTTCTCGTAAGCCCGAATGGAGAGCGGCTGAGCCTGGACTACTGAGTTCACCTGCCGGACATCCACTGCAACCTTTATTGTTATGAGCTATGCTACTTTGCTGCTTATTAGATCATTAGTGCCGTACTATGTTCATATACTATCTGCTATTGCTGTTATGTTAATACATCACATACATAAATCACATAGGCATATACCATGCCATATGTACTTTGTATACCTATAAATCTATTATAGCTGTCAAATCTGTGATTTCTGTCAAACCCCGAACCTCTGTCTATATCTTGCTCTCTCTCTCTCACCCACCCAACCGGTTGAAGCTGATGGCTGGTTCTGCTCAAGGCTTCTGCCTCCTAAAAGGAAGTTTTTCCTCGCCACTGCCACCAAGCACTTACTCATGAGGGAATTGTTGGGTTTCTGTAGATAAAGAGTTAAAGGTCTGTAGCTGCTCTATATGGAAAGTGTCCTGAGACAACTTCAGTTGTGATTTGGCGCTATATAAATAAAATTGAATTGAATTGAATTGAATTTAATTGAAAAGAACTGAGACAATGTGTTGGAAAAGATAAAGGGTTCTGTTCTTGACTTCCAGATGTTTTGTGCTCTGTGAAAGAAAACCAAGTTTTGTTCTCTGAGGAGCTCATGTGATTTATTCATTTATGTAGTTTGAGTATTTATTCATTTATTTGTGTTTTTGAGGATGGTTGTTGTTTTTGTTTGTCTTGTTTTTGTTTTTGTAAATAGCTTGTTAAAGGACTGATGTAATAAAGTAACTCTTAAAAATCAAATCTCTCTCTCTCTCTCTGTCTCTCTCAGCCAACCGGTCGAAGCAGATGGCCGCCCACCCAGATAATCAGCTATATAAATAAAATTGAAATTGAAATTGAACTGAAATTGATAATTTCCTCCAGAGGCAAAGGGAAAGAGAGTGCTGCTTCTCTAGCGACACTCCCACAAGTGAGTTCATCCCCCACCAGTGCCAGTAGGCTAAGAATGGCTAATGGATGCTGATGCCCCCAGCCACCAACCAAGGAATGCCACTCTGCCACTCTGAAGCCCAGTCAAATTGGTGAACTATTAAACAACAATAACCACAGACATCAACGTTGGGGTGTCTGTCAAAAATGAGACAGACAACATGCTGCTTCCTTAAACATACCTGTGATCGCAAACACATCATAGCAATCACAGACCATCTGGTACCTGTCTCAGTAATCTTCAGTTTGTCGATGTTCAGCCACAGCCAGTCTCATCTCCTGTCGCAGAATTCCTGCAGCTGAAATTTGCTTTTTTAATGTCAGATCATTGGCTAGCAAATGGTTTTTGGTTAATGATCTGATAAGTGAATGGTATGTTTATGTTTTTATTTGAGACCTAGCCAAGAAGCACTACTCATGTGGCAACACTGACAGAAGCCTGTCCTCCAAATTATACATTTTGTCAGTCAGACAAAACAGGAAAGGAGAAGGCATTGCAGCCATTTCTTTCTACACAGTTTGTCTGTAATGACATTGACTTGGGCATTTTTGCACCATCTAAATATCTTGCTCTTGATCTCAAAGCAGAATTACCAGTGCTCATCATTGTATGTATCAACCACCAAGATATTTATTGGTGTTTATGCAGGAGTTCTCAGAGCTGATGGCACTTCACATCACTAGATATGAAAGACAGAGCCAGAATGGAGACCTGATTATTTCTGTCAACAAAAAGAATGACTACAAAGCTATGGAGCTAGTGAATTTACTGAACAGCTTTGAACATAGCACTGCCCCCACCAACCCCCGACCTCCTTTTTTCCCTGTTGTGTCTTGTGTTTCCTCTCTCTCTATGGGTACATCCAATTTCTCCTAATTGCATCCCTGCTTCCCTTGCAGCTTAGTCTGTCCCACCGCGGATGCATGGACAGACGCAAGGAAACCAAGCAAGGAGAGAAGAAACGAGTAAATGTTTTAGGAGAACTGAGACGTTCTTTCCCCTGAAGCATCACGTGAAGTGACGTCTGTTTCTGATGACACGACACACCTGGATCTGCTGCATTTACTGTTATATTCACCCCCCAATACTTCATTAAGACACATTCACCTATATTTACATTATTAGCAAAAAGTCTCCAGCTCTACCAAATAAGTACGTAACACTTTTATTGACGCACATGAGATTTAATGCATTCATTCTTTGCTGGATGCCTCTTTCCAGGTGGTCATTTTCTGACCTGACTTCTTCTTTTCTGACTTTATCAGCCTTGCTGTGTCTTCTTTCCCTGTTCAATGAGACACATTTCAGAGCTGTCAGTGAAGAGAAACCTACAAGCTATGAAACACATTTACATATCAGTGAAGGTCACGTGAAGGCTTGTAATCATAAAGTTTCCAACACATGAAGTTTGATACATAACAGAGTGCTGTCGTCTATATGATCAAATATGTTCCACACATGCTCGGAGGCTGCTGTTCGTGAGATTCATAACATAACAAAACAGGTTGTAGATTAAATACATTTAATCGAAACATGACGGATCCTCATGTTAAGGATGATACAAGAATATGTATTGTTGCTCTTACGTAACGTTAAGTTAGACATGTCTGAATTACAGCCATTCATTGCAGGATACTTACACTCACACAGTTTCTTTGCCACCTAGTTCAAACGTGACAGCTGTGGGGGCGGAGTCTTCATACCGTTCAGTTGAAAGACTTCCGGGAAGGATGCACTCATGTATCCTTGCTCTATGCTCCTTCAAGATCCATCCTCGCTTCCCGATCCTCGCTCCTCAGAGCCGCAATATGCCCTTTGGGACAGCCGGCAAGATGGCAGACCAGAAGCACTTCGAGCGAGGATTGAGGAGTGAGGACACGACAATTAAGAGAAATGAGATGCACCCTATGTCTCCTGTCTGTCTCTCCCATGTGTTACTGCTGCAGGGTGTGGCTACAGGTGGGGCTCGGCCTCCTCACCTGAGTGCAGCTGCACTCAATCAGGCAACCAAGACCCACCAACTGCAACAGTATATAAGCACCGGCTTCCCACTCATTACTTATCAAATCATCAGTTTATCCATGTGTTAACGAACCAGACCTCGACTGAGAACTTGTGATCTTTTTCTTGCCTGCTTGCCTGCCTTCCTGACCTTCCTGTTGTTTTTTGTGCTCAGGTGCCCACTCACACCTATTTTCCTCCTGCCCTCTTGTCTGCATCTTGGGAGAAAGGATTGGATCTTCACCTGTCTGGTCTCTTCCACAAGCCTCGCCATAACTCTGGAAACACATTTACTCTGTTATTACTAATCTCAGTGATCATTACAACCGATCTTTGTACCAATTCCCTATCTCCTGTCCTCTCCATCTACCTAAGTGTGCCATTTGGGTCCTGTATATCCACTAAACTTGACACAAGATCTAAGTGCAGAGTTTGATATGATCGACCATGATAGCTTAATCAACTATCTTGAAAAGTTGGTTGGTCTTTCTGACTGTGTGTTTAACTGGTTTAAAACATCAAAGGTGTTAACCTTTCCTGATGTTATCCTGACCGTGGTCAAGAGATCAGGGGAAATTGTCTTTTTCTTCCGTGCAGAAATTTCCAGGGCCGAAGTAATACTTCTACCTTGGGGTTAACTTCCCTCCCGTTATACTGGGAAACAAGGAGCAGCTTCAATAGACTTTGTTTGTACTATTTATTTGCAGGAACAACATCACCGGCTCCGGTCGCATGCCCTGTCTGTCACAGCCCCGCATCTTCCGCTAACTCTCTCTCTCACTCACTCACCCGCGCCCCGCCTACACCCGCTCACATAGCAGCTTATTGGCTATTTTACAACAAAGGGAAGAAATTGGAGATAATGTGTCTGAGAAACATGCCATTTATTATGGGGTTGCACAAGTGAGGTCCTTGGTGCACCACTATTCTCACAATACATGTTGCCACTTGGTGACATTATTAGAGAACACAATGTATGTTTCCATAGTTATGAAGATGACACACAACTGTACATCTCTGCTGAACCAAATGGTGCTATATCTAGAGTCTCAATTCTTCAATATCTTTTGGCAGTAAACAAATAGATGAGCAATAATGTCTTGTAGCCAAATGATGACGAACTGAAACCTTACTCCTCGGCCCTAAAACAAAAAAAAGTTTTTTTTTCTAGGGAAATTAGCTCCTTTGATTAAATCTGAGGTTACAAGTGTTCGTGTTATCTGAGATTCAGATCTAAGATTCAAGTCCCACATCACCAAAGTGACAAATAATTTTTCCAGCTCAGAAATAGCATAAACATAAAGTACGACATGAAGAAATCACAACTGAAGTTGTCTCAGGACACTTTCCATATAGTGCAGGTACAGACCAAACTCTTTATCTACAGAGACCCAACAATTCCCTCATGAGCAAGCACTTGGTGACAGTGGCGAGGAAAAACTTCCCTTTAGGAGGCAGAAACCTCGAGCAGAACCAGACTCTGGATGGGGTGGCAATCTGCCTTCACAGTTCAGATGAGAGAGAGAGAGAGAGACAGAGACAGAGACAGAGAGACAGAGAGAGAGAGAGAGAGACAGAGAGAGAGAGAGAGAGAGGGCTCTAATAGATTTATAGCTATATGAAGTACATATGGCATTGCATATGCATATATGATATATTTATGCATGTGATGTATTAACATGAATAGCAGATAGTATAGTATAGTGTATATAACATAGTATATACACTTGATTTTATGCAATCTATTTTTATCTATATTGACATTACTATTATTCTGTTCTTTCTTCTTTTATTTTCCACTTTATGTTATACATTGTCTTTATTTTCATCCTTAGGGTCCTTTTATGTCCATTCAGTGTTATTTTTATGTAAAGCACGCACTTGGTGCATGTGATTTCTTGCACTTTGAGCTACAATTCCTGTATGAAAGGTGCCATTCAAGTACAGTTTATTATATTATTGTTATTATTATTATTATTACTACTACTACTACTAAAGGTGTGAGGAGTTAGGACACCTACAATCATTATTTTTGGACACTGCGAGGGACCAAGCCGGTAGGCATAAGGAGTCACAGGTGGATTTCCACAAAAAATTGATTTATTTACAAGAAAAAAGTCAATGCATAAAGTTCTGGGCCCATGAAAGAGGTCAACTGAACAGAACTCAAATGAATGGAACTGAACAGACCGAATTAACCTAACGAAGACAAAAACAGACCTAGCTAACCATCAGACCATTTGTGAGATGAAGGGGATAACAGAAATAAACATTACCAACTACATTACAAAGTAAACAGGACAACTAGTCTGTTAGTAGGAAAATTTTAATAATTAACCAGGATCAGATTGTTTTCGATATCATGGAAGATCAAAGCAGCAAAGAAAAGCTACTGAGGAAGACAGAGATTTTAGAGAGATGTTAGAAGTGGCCGTGAAGGTCTGCCAAGTGAGCTATCGCAAATGCATGTTCAGCAAAATAGCTGTGGGCACAGTATATGCAAGTGATGGCACAGCTGTTGCTATGATCTCAATGCATGGAAGCAGGCATTCACAGATGGGGACTGCACAGCAGACGGAAAACATAATATCCAGCTGCATATGTTGTGGCTCACAAGACATGCCAAGTCATCAAGCGGCTGGACGGAGTTCAACCCTATGTAGATGACATTATGTGGGGTTCCACAATCCATGAACATAATGAGAGGCTATTAAATGGATGGAGTGGATACAAAAGTATGGACTGAAGCTCAACAAGAGTAAAAAATGAAGGGGCATACAGGGCACACCGAGTCCCGCAAGAAATGCATGCTGTGTATAATGGGAATGGTCAATTTCATAGGGAAATTCATTCCAAACCTATCTGCAAAAACATCCTGCAGCCACGAGCTCTTGTGTAGTATTGTAAAGCAAGCAAATAACAAACATCACCTCCAGCACCAAACTGATTGGTCAACCACAGGTAAGGGTCTCAAATTAATGGACAGGAGGCTGGCAACTTCAATTTAATCAGCCAGTTTATTTACACATTCACTAATACATAAAATAGATTATAACTACAGGGCAATTTATCGAGCTGGACTGCACTGTCATACACCGTCACGCATAGCATGGGATGCAAGGAGATACAATACACTAGGCTGAGATGCAGGACAAGATGCTCGTGGCTGCCAAGCACTTACTTGGCAACAACCTCAGAGACAGGTAATTAGTGCCTCAAAAAAATCAAGATAACAAACCCACAGCAAACAGTAATAATCATATGATCACACAAAAAGAATGAATGCCACTGCAAACTCACACAAGGGACCTTTCAACAGGCTGTCTCTTAGTTGAGGAAAAGGATTGCACGTGCCCATAAATGTATTGCACTTCACCCGTAAAACTTATTGCACATTGCCCATGACAGAATCGCACTCAGCTCAGATTAATTACCAAAATATAATATGAACTCAAAGAAGAATAAAAGAAAACAACAGAAAAAGGGCCCGTTGATTTAAAAAAAAACTCTTAATGTGGGAATAGAAAACAGTGACAGACAGTGTTGCGCTGGACGACAGTTCTATAAAATAGACACAGAATTAGCCAATTGTACGGCAAATTATAAACTGAAAATATTTGTTTAAACAACTTAAAGCCAATATGCTGTACCTTTAAGAAAGCATACTAGCAGCCAAACCAGCAGTGTGCGTGATGCTACAGTGGCCACGCTGCAAGAGGAAAAACAATTTATAGTTCCTGTCCCACTATTTACATTAAATTGAATCAGTAGCTTGATATACAATGGTAAACAACTTACAATAAAATCACTCCAGGTTCACTCTGAGTTCTCCCTGAGCTGCTACAATTTAACGGAGACTATAGTAAGACACAACTAAAATGAATTACATGAGCTTATATTGCACACAGATAATTTAATTTATACGGCACAAGAGGAAAGTTAACCTACCGATTTAATTTTAGCGTGCTTACACGGCATCCACTGTTGTGCTCTACAGCAAGAAAGCTGTGCTCTACAGCGCAGCATACAGCCTCTCCTCCTCTCCTCAAGCTTGGCTGTACAGAGATAAGATACATTTATTATGTGTTTCTTTCCCTTTGGGTGCCAAAGAACGTTATTTCTGTGAGTATATCGCCTACCGAAAGAAATGTTTGGCCTTCCTCGCGACACGTGTAACCACCACGCTTCCTCCTACAGCAGCCAGGTCACAATGACAGAAAGGGGGAGCACTCATAAGCATGAGGGCAAAAGCTCAACAAGGCACTTGACAGCTGTACCTGTCCTAATAAAAGATCAAAGTGTCAACAGATGCCTGAAAGAATGGAATCACTTGAGTACTTCTACAGGCTGAAGGGGAGTATGGGGAATCAGGGGCATATGTATCCAGGTCCATGACAGAACACAAGGGCCGATATGCTCAGACAGAAAAAGAATGCCTGGGGTTGGTGTTTGGCCTACAGAGGATCCACAGTTACATACTGTATATGGCTTGCCCATACAAGAGGCAGTGCTCTGTCATTGAGATTGATAGCAGATGTGACATGTGCCAGAAACACTGAAACAAGCAAACCAAAGAGTCTGTGTTGGTAGCTGATGTGCCAGCAGCACCATGGCATTAAGCAGACTTAGTTCATCTCATGGGTAAGGATTAATGACTGGTCTTTGACTATTACTCAAACTTCCCTGAAATGGTGCTGCTATCAAGCATTTCATCAACCTGTGTCAAAACACACAAAAGGACTTTTCAGAACAGTACAACTTCAAGCATTTGACATCCAGTCGTTTGTATGCACAGTCAAATTGCAAAGCTGAAAAGGGAATCCACATTCTCAAGCAACTTGAGAAGAAAGCTGCTGACAGTGACTCAGATCTTATTTGGCTCTACTCAGCCACAGAGCATCACCTCTAAAGAGGGACCCAGCTCTCAACTGAACTGAAAGCTGGGTACCAAATTGCCATGCTATTCAAAACAAAAGACACATCCAAAACTGCAACAAAAGCCACAACAACAGAAGATGAATCAGAAGTCATTTTATGACAGAACAGCTGCAGCTCCCAAGACTGTCAGATGGTGACACAGTAAGGTTTAAAAAGTCACTGTCATTCAATAAATAGCTCCACAGTCCTGCAGCTGAACCGGTGATAAGAAGGTCCACCAGAGAAACTGGACCATTAGGAGACTATTTGAGAGAAGAAAAAACACATAACAAGAACATATTTTTATTGGTTAGATCAATGTTAAAACAGTTTAAAGCAGTTGATGCCATTAGCTTATACTGAGTGTATTGAGATTGGATCTTTGTGTTGCAGTCAAATGTTTAAAAGGAACTAGGTGGAACATCTGCAATATGTTCATTTTCTGTGCAGTATTTGCTTTAAAGAAAGGCGGATGATTAGATGCTATTACATGTCATGACACCTGCCATGACACCTGTTTGGCTGTGGTGAGTGTGTTTTGTTTTTTTTTTTGTCATTTTTAGTCTTTTGAAGGTGAGTGGTGTCTGCTTGGTGTTGTGCAAGCCGTCAGCTTCTGACTAGAAGAACCCTGCACTGTCAGTCTCCGTCAGACAATTGTGAGCAAATGTAGAGATATTGTGCAATGTAAATGCTTTAGTTTATTGATCACTGTGTCCAAATGCGCTGGTGCACACTCAACTTGATTTATGTAGTAGTTAGTCAGTAAAGCAAAGTATTGACAGATTTGCTGGATTTGGAGGAGTCAACGACAAACATGTATCAGATGATCAGAAAGCTGGATACAACCATGCATACATTGTATACAGGGATATGAATAACCAGGGTTCCCTATGTAGCGTATGAACATGATGAAAACCAGGATATACAACTAGCGAGTATGTAAACATGCTCTTTCTGTTAACCAAATGACACAATGTGCTGTAACAGTAACGGGTTCCCTCTTTTTCTCTCACCCTCCCCATTCCCTCTCCTTCTTCCTCCTATCCACACACACACACACACACACACACAGAGGGAGACAGTGGGGGGACATTTTAAGAGAAGAAAGGGAAACATTGAAGATGATCAACAAAATAAATGAAATGTGTTTTTGTGTTGTGCCATATTATTTAACAGTATATTGGATGTGTCTTGAGCAGTGATCTTGTTTGTCAGTAACTGTTGGGCCCACACATGCATAAGTCTGTCTGTTGCTTGACAATGCATGTGGGTGTGTGAGTTTTCAAGAAGCTGTTATAAGTATGTCTTGCTGGAATGGACTGGCTGCAGTCTAGACAGCTGATCCCCGTCTGTCCTCTTTCCCAGAATCCAAAACTGCCGCAGCCCTCAAAGGTTTCCTCTTTACAAAAACAAAAACAAAACAAAAAGTAAGAAAAAACAGGAATTGTGAAATTTATCACAATCAGGGAAATTTAACACATTCCCAAATATTATAGATTTTTAAGTCTGAACATTGGAAGCTAAAACCAAAGGTAGAAATGTTTTTTTTTTCAACTTTATTGGAAAGCATATCACAGAATGTTGTGAATCAAAAACCAATTCCATATTTTTTATAAAAATGTTAAACATAAACAATAATTTCATAATTTCACAAAAAGTATGATATGTAGTTACTGTCACTCAGATTCCTCAGATTCCTTTAAATCACTCCTGAAGCAGAATAACTATATGTTTAAATTAACAAAATTTATATATGTATATGTACAAAAACTAGGCTACTTCTGGTTCTTGTTCTTACAATATAAAGTTGACCTCTTAGCTTCTAGGATTGTTAGTTTGATTACCAAAACAACCAGGTGCTTAAGCTTCCTCTAGAATGGTGCTATGTATGAACAGTAACAAAACCTTGCTCTTAAAATGGCATGGTTAAACATTTCAACAATAACATGTCATCTGCTTTAAATACTGTTGCCCCACTAAAGGTTAAAAGAAATCGGCTGACAGAATCTCCCTGTGGTTACACAATATCAGTAACCTCATACTCAGCTGTGCTGGACCCATGATGTACATAACTGCTCTGTTTAAGTTTATACCCATGCTATACATCCTGGAAAACTGAGGTTTTCATGAATTAATTGATATAAACCATCTCAAAGTCAAATCTCAACAGCAGGTACAGTGAATGCCAACAACAATCAACGAACAAGCCAACAAACAATGACAAAATTGAGGCCTTGCTACGTTAGCGAAGGTTCAGCTGACCAAATCCATTAAAACATTTTGTCCAAAACACATTATTATGTCCATAAAACACCCACTGACTGCTGGCGCATTGTTCAAATAATCCGATTTACATGCAAAATCTTCTGCGTTTCTCTGCTGTATCTCTATTTTTCCTGCACACACTTTGCATTGCCACCTATTTTGGCTCAAAAGGAGCCTTGATTTTGTGTCTACAGCTTAACAAACTCAACAATGTTTCATATTTAGTAGAGGAACCACTCTCACTTCCCACATGTAGAGATCCAGATAAACCACTTCTTTGGTCAACTTTCCAACTACAACAAGGAAGAATGTGTGTAAAGGGACTCACACACAGCCAGCGGTCTGCGCGTCTGTGTGAAAAATAGGGAGAAGACATTGGTTTAGATAAGTATCTATTTTATCATACGACTTATATTTGACTGTGTATTTTGACATATATATACAATTTATATATTAGTATATGTTTTGAATTGATATACTACTGTATATTTGGACAAAAATAAGCTTTAGTTTTACTTATTAAAGTGCATTTTGTAGACTGCCTTTCCCCATGTGTCTTCTTAGTGACTCTGCTTTTTTATTTTCACATAATAGGCAATCCGATGAGAAGGACTGGTAGCCAGATACATACACTGAGAGAGTTCAGCTCATTCAAAACTCTGCAACTCGGCCAGAGCACATTAGTACTGGACTAATGTTGCTGCACTGGATTGGTTTCCTGTAACATCCAGAACTGATTTTACGGTCCTCCTCTTTGTACACAAAGACCTTAATGGACTCAGACCAGATACATTGCTAAATCCTTTCTTTATTATTTGCCTTCAAGAACCCTGTGATCATCTCCTGCTGCTTTACTGGAGGTTCCCAGCAACAGCCAAAAGAAAATCAGGGATATAGCCTTTGTCAACTCTGCTCAAAGCTCTGGAACACACTACCTATAGATATCAGGGAAGCTAGCTCACTAAAAAATTTCAAAAGAAAAGTACAAACCTATCGATTCACATTAGCCTAGCAAATGGCTAGCTAGCTATAACTTCCTTATACAGCCTGAAACTTTTGTGCTTGACCCTAATATATACTTGATTTTATGCATTGTAATTTATTTTTTTTACCTATATTGCTATTATTCTGTTGTTTTATTTGCCATCCCATGTTACGCATTGTCTTTATTTGCATCCTTATTCTATCTTGCTTTTACTATTATTATCAAGGGGGTTTTACTCTCTATCTTTTTTTTTTGCATGTTTTTAGCCCTGTTTTTATATCCGTTTTGTCTTTTCTACGTAAAGCGCTTGGTGCATATCACTTGTTTTTAAATGATGTGATTTCTTTGTTGCAAAGGACTTTGAGCTGCAATTCCTGTATGAAAGGTGATATGGAAATAATGTTTATAATTATTACAATAATAATAAATATTATTATTATTACATGTCTTGAGACAAAATAGGCACTCATATGCACAATTGTCACTGGCTTAATCTTTATATGAGAGATGAGAATCATGCACTTATGTTCTGTTCTGTTCTTGTTAAATGTAATACAATATTTAACAAGAACAGAACAGCCTTTCCCCATGTGTCTTCTTAGTGACGGGGCCACTGGCCTTGGCTTGTCCTCACTGACACTGAACAAGCTGGAGGAGCTTGGCATCAGTTTTCAAGACTGCAGAGGTCAGTCCTACGATAATGGCTCAAATATGAAGGGGAAAAATAAAGGAGTGCAGGCCAGGCTGATTGAAAAAATCATCATGCTCTTTATGTTCCATGTGGGACACACACCCTGAATCTAATGGTTGCAGACTCAGCAAAGCAGTCAACAGATGCCATCAGCTTCTTTGGTGTAGTTCAGAAGCTCTACACCCTGTTCTCTGCTGCTCCTCAGAGGTGGGCCATTCTTAAACAGCATGTCAACATCACACTCAAATAATGAAGTGAGACAGGATGGGAGACCAGAATCAAAAGCCTTGAGCCTTTACGTTACCAAACTGAGAAAGTCAGAGAGGCCTTGACTGAGGTCAGAGAAAAGGCAAATGATCCGCCTGCAAGAATTGAGGCCCAGTCCTTGGCAGAAGAGATAGGATCATTCAGATTTCAAATCTGTACAGAGGTTTGGTTTGATATCTTGTCCAAAATCAACATCACTAGCAAACTCCTGCAGTCGCTCCTGCAGCTCGATGTCGCTGTCAATCTTATTGACAAAACAAAAACATCCCTGAAGCACTACAGGCTCACAGGATTCTCTGATGCCCAGACAACTGCAAGAGAAGTATGTGAGAACATGAATGTGGAGGCAGAGCTCAAGCAGAAGAGGCTTCGTAACACCAAAAAGCAGTTCAACTATGAGGCAAGAGATGAGACTGTGACTGATGCATTAAAGAGAATGGAGATAACATTCTTTAATGTTGTAGTTGACACTGCCATTCAGTCTTTGGAGGATCGTTTCACATCACTGAGGGATGTCAAAGATAAATTTGGTGTTCTACTCAGTTTCTCTGACATGGATGACAAGGCACTCAGAGAGCACTGTGAGCTACTTAGGAACATACTCACTGAAGGGGGGAGACTGACCTGGACTGGCGAGAACTAGCCACAGAAATCCAGAGCCTTCCAAACCTACCCAAGACGAATGTGACCACATTTGAGCTTCTCACCTTCGTCCACCAAAATGAGCTGACTGGGTTTTATCCAAACCTTTGGGTGGCACTGAGAATAGCCTGCACACTACCAGTGACGGTGGCATCTGCAGAAAGGAGTTTCTCCAAACTCAAACTGATCAAGACCTACGTAACGTCCTCCATGTCAGAAGAACGCCTCAGTGGACTGGCAGTCATCAGTATCAACCACCAGATTGGAAGCCAGATTTCCTATAATGATGTTATAAATGACTTTGCATCCCAAAATGCAAGAAGAGCAAAATTCTGAAATGGAACAAAGGAAGGAAAAAAAGGGGATAAGGGTGTAATGAAGGTTGTTTTTTGTAGAATTTTAGACTTGATTTTGATTTGCTCAATAATTGCTCAATTATTTTATCTGTTAGTCATTTCATTTTCTACTTAATTTCTTTTCTTGTTTATTTTGTTTGGATGTGAATTAAGGTTATTTGTTACTTGTCACAGGACTGAATTTTAGTTTGAAGTTTTGGGTTGTAATATTTAACTTATTATTATTGAAGGTTTTATACAGTATAGTTTATGTACAGTATATACCGTATTAGGTTTGTTTGTTTGTTTGTTCACTTGTCACAGGACAGAATTGTATAGAGATTAAAATTTTGTTTTTGTTTTAAAAAATAAATCTGTTCAAACTGTAATTTTCTGTAGAATTTGTTATCTTTCTGCTACAGAGCCCCTAAAGTGGCAGGAAGAAAAAAAAGCTATATATACTATATTGTGCGCACGAGACACTAAAACAGTTTAAGCTAAATCGTGCGCACGTTTTAGTATCTCGTGCGCACGATTTAGCTTAAACTAGCGCATACTAAAATGTGCGCTCGTTTAAGCTAAATCGTACGCACGAGATACTAAAACGTGCGCTCGAGATACTAAAACGTGCGCTCGATTTTAATGCACTCATTCATTTATACAGACAGGGAGCAACATCAATAGACAGTGGACTCTGAATCTGATTTTAATGTTTACCGTATTTTCCGCACTATAAGGCGCACCTAAAAGCCTTTAAGTTTCTCAAAAACCGACAGTGCGCCTTATAATCCGATGGGCCTTTATATGGATCAATATTGGTTAAAGTAACAGCGGTAAAAGTGTAAAGGGCATTCCACATTCCGTCACACTTTTAATGGCGCGTGCAGTCAGCTGTCAACCTGAATGACTATTTCACTGGAATACCGCTGTTACTTTGGCCACACCCCCTGACTACAATAGCCATAAGTAACCAATATTGATCCATATTTCACTGGAATACCGCTGTTACTTCGGCCACGCCCCCTGACTACGATAGCCATAATTCAGTAGGACCAAAGTCTTTAAATGGTATGTTACTATCTTTATAACGAATGAATGAGTTCCCTGAATATATTAAACTCCGTGAATATATTAAACATTAAAAATCTATATTTCAAATATGTATGTGGTTTAGAATGAATACAACATCTGTAGGCTATCTACAGAAAGATGTATTCATAGTAATTAATAATACTTGATATCTATATTAGTTTATTTCCTCAATAAATGCTCCCACACAGAAGCAAACCTTCATGTAGAGCATTAATGTCTTCACTATCTATCTATCTATCTATCTATCTATCTATCTATCTATCTATCTATCTATAGTTATCGCTAGCACTAGTTATCGGTAGCTAGCTAGCGTTAGTTATCGCTATAGCTAGCTAGCACTATTTATCAGTAGCTAGCTAGCACTAGTTATCGCTATAGCTAGCTAGCACTAATTATCGGTAGCTAGCTAGGGCTAGTTATGACTAGTGCTAATTATCGGTAGCTAGCTAGTGCTAGTTATCACTAGCTAGCTAAATTGCTAGCCAGATCGCTACCTAGCTAGATCGCTAGTTAGTTAGCGCTAGCTATTGCTATCTAGCTAGCGATTGCTATCTAGCTAGCGATCTAATCTTATCTGATAAATGTGTCTATGGTGGCAATGCTGTTTGTCCATGGGGACTTGCATAGATAGCGGTTTTTATGTGACGTCATCGGCAGGCGCGGCCTCCGGGGGGGGGGGGGGGGTTAACTGGTTGTCATGGAGATGTGTCTGGTGTGTGTGTGTGTGCTTAAACTATCTATCTATATATATACTGTATATATACATATATACAGTATTTATACACTGCCCCAGGTGCCCCAGTATTGCAGGTGAGCCCAGCCCAACCTGCAATACTGAAGCTGAGTTCAGTTGCTTATTGCACAGAGGTTGTTTTCAAACAGTGCTCTTGTTTTGACGTGCTTGTTTAGGGGGCACCTTTGATCTTAATGGGCTTCAATCATGCTCAGGCTGGTTGTCATTAAGATGTGTGTGTGTGTGTCTTATGACACTGAATGTGTGTGTGTAGCCGTCAGTTACACTTGAGGAACAGCTACTTTTTCACTGTCGGTTTCTCCCGAACAACTTGTGATTGTGAGAAAACGGTAGCTGCTATCAAAAAAACCATTAGACTGTGAGAAGCGTAGAAGTCTGGGCCAGATGTACGTGTGTTTGGTGTTGAGATATGTTTTAGAAAAATTAGTAAATGGTCGATTTAAAAGGACAGACTGCGGCAGGCTGCGAGACACAAAACTGGAGATTGTATTGGCTTACATGGAGCAGCAGAGCAGGGCAGCTGGTGCAAAATTGAAATCAGAGGCAAGAAGAGACGTTTATCTACAAAAGGATCCAAAAATTATGTGTCCCCTATTCACGGTTTGGAGTTTATAGCAATTAAAAAAAAAAGCGATTTCTCACTGCCTCTCACACTCTAGCTGATGACATCACCCACTCTCGGGGCAGAAATTCTGAGCATTTTTTGAGAAACTTTATGGTCTTTAGATGGTTAGGGATCGAAAACTGTAAGAGATATCAAAAAGTGAGCCAAGGTTGATTTTGAGCCGACAAAATTATCTACGTTTTAAAGTTTGAATGAAGTCT
Source organism: Chelmon rostratus (assembly GCF_017976325.1). Taxonomy (NCBI): domain Eukaryota; kingdom Metazoa; phylum Chordata; class Actinopteri; order Chaetodontiformes; family Chaetodontidae; genus Chelmon; species Chelmon rostratus. Next base: position 842,141 of record NC_055661.1, on the reverse strand, counting down.
CTAGGAGAAAGTATGGCGAAGCAGCGGAAACTTGAAGAAGGCTGAAATTTAAGGAAATTTCCCATTAATTTCTTATGGGAAATGTCTCGCAGTTTTTTGCAAATAACTTTGCGAATTATGAACAAATCCTGTCATAAGTACATATCACACCATTCCTGATTGAGCCGCACGTTTTGATATATAGTTTTCTCAAAGCTGCAGGACTAGTTACACGCCGAAATTCTGGTGGAATATGAAAAATAAGAAAAAACGCAAGAGATTACAATAGTGGCTCGAGCCACTCGGCTCTATGGCTCTTTGAGCTATAGAGATGAGTGGCTCGTGCATTGCCTCGTGTTACTAATTAAACAACCCCTATGCCCCTGCACAAGGGTTGTCGCATCTTTGCTCAAATTGCCTGAATCAGGACATGCTGTCTGTTGTGCTTAAAGACCCATGAACACAGACGTTTGGCCTGGTTTAAGGTCTCTGCTTGTGAATAGGTACAAAATGAGTACAAGTAACCAAGCAGCATCTGGCCTAAGGTAACTGTGCACATATCTAAGAAGCACAGTGTGTTTATTGAAGGAGCCTGCATGCTTGGAAATCATCAACTGTATATTGTACCATGTATGGGGAGTGGTGTTTCTCTAATAATATTGAATATTTTATTCCCATTACTTTTTAAATGTGCAAAGTTTACAGTAGTTTACAGCGACTCCTATACACATTATGCTAACCATACACTGTACTTTAACCTGTCTTTGCCCCATCAGCATATGCATGTCATTTTGGTCTTCCTGCAAAATATCTATTAAACAGAGAAAATAGCATCACATTGTTGATGAAATTCTTCTTGTGGATTTGAGAGTGCTAATTCTCTGAAGAGTTACAAACACGGTGTGATGAATCAGATCTACATGTCTTAGTCTACTTTTTATTTTGTATTTCGTTTTTTTTAATTTTTCTATCTCCGTTTTCTTCCAACTGCTACTACATGCTGCTGTAATGCCCAAATTTCCTGGCCGGGTTTTATCTTATCTTATCTTTTACTTCGTGCAGCATGGAGAGAAGACTACCATCAAAGCGTTCTCTGCCAAACTTTCACAGCATTCACCATATATAGTGAAAAAAGGAAGTGAAGTTGCTAGACTCATAAAATCCAAATGACAAGATTGACCATTTCCTTGAAGACTTCCTCAAAATCTGTTCAGTGTTAACCAAATGGCTCTGTTGTTGTTATAGACGTTATTTGTCAGTTGGCCTTTAGTGACCCTCACCTAAGACTAACAACTGTGGTACAAAGAATCTTAAAAGAGTCTATAAAGAGTTCATCTCTCACACCATGACAAATATAACAGTCTCAAATACGTACTGAAGCACCTGAATCTAATCACCAAAGCTAAGAACAACACTCACTCAACAAATGTAAAACTGTTGGTGTGGACCTACTCAACGTCGTAAAGTAACATGGAGCATGGATGGATGATGATGCATGATGATACAATGTGGACATTTTCATTAATGACCAACTGCCACACTGTTCAGAAAACTACAGCACTCTTGGTGAGGTTTGTATCGTCTTGGGTTTTCTGTCTTGTCATTTCCTGTTTTTATTTTGAAAGTCTAATTCTCCTCTCATTTCAGAGCACTTGTGGCACACTCGTGTCACCATTGTTTCCACCCTGATTACCTATTGTCTCCACCTGTTCTCCATTACCCTCCATGTGTTAAAATAGTCTGTACCTCCCTTGTCTTGTGCCATAGTGTCTTTGTCCGTTGGTCAAGTCCTCCAAGCCTGTCATTGTCCATAGCCACAGCATTTAACCATGTAAGCCTTTTTCCTTCTTGAGAGAGTTTTTGTTTCTTAGTCATTGTATTTCATAGTTAAGCTCATGCCTTCTTGTTCTTTATTTTGCTTGTAGTTGTGACATAGTCCTCGATTAGAGTGTTTTTTGTTTCCTAGCCATTATTCTTTAATCTGCTGTAGATCCCCTTTTGTTTGAGTGAATTTACATTTGCTAGTTCTCCAGTCTGACTTCCTCCCTTTTGAAGTGTTTTGTGTTTGATAGCCTTTTGAGTTTCTTCCTCCCTTGGGGAGTGATTTTGTTTGTTTTATTTTGTAACTCGAGTAATCTTTTTCTTATCCTCCATTAGGAGCGTTTTTTGTTATCTTTATTTCTTTGCTTTATTTAGTGAGTATATTCTGCTACTCACGTCCCTAGATAAAGGAATCACAGATTAATTTCATAGCCTGTTTGGTTGTCACTCATCTAAGCGATCTGGGTTTTGTGATAATAAACTTGTGTGCTGTGAAATCTCTGCATCTGAGTCCTCTATCGAGTCCCGGCCTGACAAACCTTAAATAACACTCTCATAAGAGCACATCCTGGTAGATTACACAGTGCTGTGGCATTATTGAGTGCATGCAAGAGCTAGTAGCCGTAATGGACAGACACACCATGAGAGCATTACTGACTAAGCCACAGGTACGCTTGCTATGCAGACACCAGATGATTTGTACTGGCTCTGTCCTGTTTCCAGTGCACACTAGAGAAGCAAGATGAAGAATATTGATTTTGATAATTTTGTCTCAGCAGACAAAGATTAGAAAGACCGTGTGCTTTCAGCAGTCTAACCACAAGTGACACTGTGGTATCCAGGGATGCAAAGTGAGAGACGGTGACTGGTCGTACAAACAAGGTAACTTCGGAAGCAGCAATGAGCACAAGGGCTGGGAGCAGGTGTAGGTGAACCGAAATTACAGGGAAACGTCCAGTACAGACACAAACACACACATTGGGTTCATCCCATTTCTCCAAATTGCATCCACGTTTCCCTCAGTTGCGTCTTCTCCACGCAAGGAGAGAAGAAACGAGAAAACATGTTTTATGAGACTTGAGACGTCCTTTCCTCTGAAGCATCACGTGAAGCGACGTCTGTTTCTGATGACGCAGATAACACGCAGAACAAGTGACGAGAGGCCGATGTGTTAGTGTTAGAACAGGTTGTAGATAAAAGACTGCTGAGTGGAGACAAAACTGGAGACAGATTTTTAATGTATGACACTGAACGCAGAAATCAGCTGCTGCGGGTCTTTTATCCATCAGTAGAAATAACAGCGGTAAACCAAACTCTGTCTCAGACGAAGGCAGACGAAGGAGGTCCCCTGACAATTACAGGACTTAGGAAGGCTTAAGAATTTAATTTGGTTTCATTACACTAGGTGTGAAATGGCAACCTTAATTAAACTTAATTAATTGACTGAACTGAAAACAAAAAATAAGAATAAAAATGATGAAAAATACAAAACTATAATAACTCTGGTTTGCATCATATTGGTGAACTTCCTCCATTGGTTCACAGGCAGGGAGCACCATGCTGGCCACAGGACGGTCCAGGAACACCAGGGGGCTGCCTGTGCATGATGGATCAACTAACTCAGCACTCAGCTGCTTGTGCCTTACTTTGCACGCACATTATGTGCTGTTTAAGTAGCTAAAGAGGAACTGGACTTTAGACCATGCCCTATACTGTAGATCATTTCAACAGGGCATTGCAGCTCTGGGTCTTTCCTTCCTCTGGCCGCTCTTCTTCGTCTCTCAGCTATCTCGCAGTGTCTGCTAGGTCCATGTTTACTCAGAAAAACTAACTAAAGACTTTTTAATAGATGAAACTGAAACTGAAACTGAAAAACATAATCACCTGGGTAGATGCTCACATAAAATGGGAATCAACTGTGGTTGGTGTTTTATATTTTTTCCTACATTTTACATGTGAATGAACCAGAGTGTGACAAATTGGAGTAAATTTGTGTGATATATGATTTTGTACATTTTGAACAGTTTTTATATTAGTATATAAACGTGTACAAAATGGAGTGTGGAGAGTGTGGACTCATTTGCTGGTTGTTGAGTTTGAGTGAGAAAAAAACAGTTTGAATAAGTGAATAGAGAAAGGTCAGTAAGCAACTGCATAAAACAGTATGAGCCTTGCTGCAGAGGTTTGGACCAGCAGGAGTGCATATTACTGAGGCGAATAAACAAGGTTTTTTTGCAGTTGAGGTGTGACAAAATAAAAACCTGCTCATAGATTTTTACAAACCCTCTGATATACAGCATGTTCTGTCCGCAGAGAACAGGATGTGACCAAGAATTAGCCCATGTGTTGCACCATGCATGTGAAGAGACACAAGCATTCTTTTGGACAGGTAAGATTTAGACCAAGTTCTCTTTCAAGTCTTTCACAAAGTATGTGTAAAGAAAATACATGTGCTTGTGTTTATGTGTATACTGTCCATAACCAATGGGATTTGCTTGAACATGTTATTGTGTGTGTGTGTGTGTGTGTATGTTGGTGGTGTTGAGCTGGGAATGGATCAGACTGGTCGAGGTCTCTGCCTCAGAGCTTCAGTGACTTCATTAAACAAACCTAATAGTTGGAATTTGTTTTCTGTAGCCCCTCTCTCCCGACTCCACCTGCTGTCTAGGAATGTACACCAGCTGTGAGAATGCACTCACTGGCACGCACACACGCACGGAAACACACACACACACACACACACACACACACACACACACACACAAAGACATGTGAGTCCTGTATGTCAGACTTGTCATAATAATTCAGAACGGTCCATGCATTTACAGTCACATGAAACCAAAAGGGTTTCTTTCAAGATGCAAATACATTTCCTTAATCTTTGTAATCAGGGACAGATGGACTGTGATTATGTATAGATCCACCATAATATCCTTTATACAATCATGTGTTCCACAAAGTGGTGAACGTCACCTCATCTTTGCTTCTGAACAACTTAGCCTTTCAAGGATGCCCCTTTTATTCCTAATGATGATACTATCACCTGTTACCAATTAACCTGTTTGCCTGTGGAATGTTTTTTGAGCATTCCACAACTTTCTCAGTCTTTTGTTGGTTGGCCGTCACAGGTAAAAGGCTACATTGGGTCAGTGTTCTAGCATTGCTTGTATATTCAGTGGGCAGTTGCCTGATGAGCAGTAAAAACAAGCACATTCCTGTGCAGTTGTAACAGATGTGTGCAGATACTGGTAGCTTGGTTGGAAGGCCAGAGCCTCTACAGCAGTGTTATAACCTACAAACACTGGTAGTCTGTGTGTTTTCCATCAGGAGGTTGTGACTGAGCAGGGCAGAGCAGGGCTCTTTGATCCCAGTGCCGTCCCATCTCTCAGTGCTCTCAGGAACATAATGTTCAGACAAATCCTCACCAGTTAAATCTGATTGAACCTACTTCAGAACTGCTACTATATCTGTTTGTGATAAATTCTGTACATTTAACAACCTAATCTTCGCTTTACTCAAGCACACAGTGCACTATGTACTATGTGTTCGTGTTGAAGGTGGAATCAGACAGCTTTGCTTCTCTTTCAAACAATCTTTTGCAGCTTTTATCTGTCCTGGCAAATCTTCCCTGTGCACATGTGGTTGTTGAACTGTTTTAATAGAACATATTTTGTAACTCTATTCACATATATTCTAACGAGTTTAATTTATTTGTAACTATTCAGTATGATGTATCACTTCATTTGAAGTGACAGAAAAAGTAATGATTAAGTAATTAGTGAATAATGAGTCGTCCCTAGTTTGTGCCAGTCTGCAGCTAATTCAGAGGTAATAAAACTCAAGAAGAAACAGTTAGTATGCTGATTCACAGATATTTATGAACTAATCATTACCTTATTCTTCATAGTATCTCCCAGTCTGTTGTCTAGTGAGTTGTTCATTAATTCACTAATAATTAATATAATTATCAGGCACTACTGATTCATTCCTCACTCAGTCCCTAGTAGCTACTCACATTTTAGTGTACAGTGTTGTACCGTGTACACGAAAGGCACAGAAAAGATCTATAGATTTGGATCACACTGATTGTGCTGTGGAAGAATGTCTAGTAGAACTATAATGCTCACAATATTTTCATCATCTCTGCTACTCTGTAAAGGTGACAGAATGAGTTTCAATGATCATACCTTTCATTAAAGTTGTGGTTATGGAACTACAGAAGCAAAGGATTCTTACTTGATACTTGACAAGTGTAGCACAGGTCTAACCTAGACATGTGTGTTCCAGCATCACTGTTGAGGAATGTACATGGGTGTCGCAGGTCTAAAGACTGCCCACACTCTGTGGTGTTCAAGTGCTTACACTGCCATTAAAGGATATGTGTATCTGGCTTAGATTTCTCTCTGTATGTATGTCTGCATGTCTGCAAGTACCAACCCTCTCATGCTGTCTGGTGTGAGGCATGACTCAAAACACACAAACACATGTTCTCAAAAACAAATACCACTTTTAGAACAGTTCCAGCGATGTATTGCAGCGATGTATGTATTACTTTAGTAAAATACCATGACGCATTGTGATGCTGAACTGCAGCAAAGCAAAGGGCTGGAACAACAACAGCGTCTCATTTAAGTAGACTTAAAGGATAACTTTCGTGTTTTACAACCTGGACCTTATTTCTAGCATTAAATACGACCATTTACTCACCCAGACAACTTTGGTGGCATTTGGAGTCGTTTTGAAGAAATTAGCCCAAGAGGAGCGGCGCGTATGTCCGTATAATGAAAGTACTCGGGGCACCCATGCGCAGCCTCTATATAACGCATAATCTGCGACGAAACACGTTCATATTCCAATATTTTGTGATGATATGCTGGTGCTATTCCCCTCTGAGCCCATGGTGGCATTTAGGCAACTACCTCTGACGTGGATGATGTCATTACCGAACGCCGCGCGCTGCGAGCAGCCAGCCACAACACGGCTAACTCTGCAGCAGTCGGCTAGTTTAGCCGTTGTTTGGCACAGCTATGGTTCGTTATTGCGTATTTCCAAATTGTCCGAATAAAATGACATTTTATTTTGAGAGAGAGTTGATTAGAATAAAGTAAATTCAGAGGAGGGAGAAAAGTCTGCACTCCTGAAGTCAGGCTTATGCGCAAAGCAAACAAAACCAAGGCAAATAAACATCTATACATGTGTGTAAGCTACTTACTCAATCGAAAGTTGCCCATTTGGTCCTGCAGGCTTTGGCTGGGTCTTCCAGTTCACTTTTGGGACACGAAAAAAAGTCTCCACCACAGCCCGGTTTATCATTGCACGGAAATCCTCCAGTGTTGTGATGCAGCATTTATTGACACATCCAGACGCGTATCTCCTGGCCACAAGTTCCACTCTGAGCAACAGAGGCATTCCTCCTCTGTTGTCATCAATGAACATTGTCCACAAGAACACCACCAGTTACCGTCTACTTGTGGACGCGCAGCCGTTTGTTGCTCTTTGGCCAGCTGTTCCTCTCTCTGCCTCCGCGTCCTCCTTTCAACGAGCTCCTTGTCCGTGTACTCTGGCTCAAAACGGTAAGGACGTCCATCATAAACAAAGTCATCGTCCATCACCTCAGAGTCAGAAAAATATTCACCCATTTTGTAAAAAATAACAGTCGCAAACTACAGCTAAACTAGCCGACCGCTGCAGAGTTAGCCGTGTTGTGGCTGGCTGCTTACAGCACGCGGTGTTCGGTAATGACATCATCCACGTCAGAGGTAGTTGATAACATGCCACCACAGGCTCAGAGGGGAATAGCACCAAAATATCATCACAAAATATTGGAATATGAACGAGTTTCGCTGCAGATTATGCGTTTATAGAGGCTACGCACGGGTGCCCCGATTACTCGCATTATACGGATATACACGCCGCTCCTCTTGGGCTAATTTCTTCAAAACGACTCCAAATGCCACCAAAGTTGTCTGGGTGAGTAAATGGTCGTATTTAATGCTACAAATAAGGTCCAGGTTGTAAAAAACTTAAGTTATCCTTTAAGAATGTGATTAAATGCATGTATACCGTGCTATGTGCAGGGTATACATGACTGGTTTACATTCTACTTTATGCTTACATTGCTGAAGTTACAACATGTATAATTATACCATTACTGAATCATGCTGATTCTGAAACATCAGTACAATTATGAATAAAAGACAGTATGTCTGACAGTGAACCACAGTTTCCATGAGTATTTACATTGAAGCAGGTAGAATCTGGAGCTGAATCGGCTGAAATGGACTTCCTCAAAAACCTTTGTCAGAAATTTAATCCAGTGTGTAATTATCTTTATTTTGCCTCCAAGTTATGATTTTCTTTTAGATAGTTGTGCCTTCTCAACAAAATCAGTGACTTTATCCAAGGCTGCACTGGTAAGATGTGATTTCAGTTTCTGGATTACGTTGATGGCCTCTTTATTCAAAGTTTAGATGGGGAAATAGACCTGTTTCACTCTTTCATTCAATAACTGGTTCTGTGCTTCACTAAGACTATTTTAGCTCTGTGGTTTTTTAGCATAGTAGCTAGATGAAAAATGCTTGGTAAGATACATCTTACCACCATCTTACCATCTCGCCAGCATGTCTAGGTTCTACGGTAAAAGGCCACAGAGCTGGTCACCATCAAAATGTGCTTAGACAAAGTAAAAAGCTGGTCAATAATGTACAGAAGGACACAGCAAAATGGTCAGTATTAGGATTAGACTTTAGTTCAAGAATGGAAGTTGTGAAAATGAATGTACTACCTAGATACTTATACCTCTTCTCATCATTACCAGTCAGAATCCCAAAATCTCAATTTTCTGCATGGGACAAACGGATATCTCGGTTCATAAGGGCTGGTACAAGACCAAGAATAAAATGGTTTCTACTGTGCTGCATTTTTACAATGGAGAGACAGGGAAGGTAATATAAACATACAATTGTCTTTCTCAGTCAAGCCTTAATAGAATTAACCAGAAGAGAGGACAAAACTCAGACAGTAAATCGAAAATGGCCAACAATAAACAATGGTAAAGGCTATGGACACCACAGAGGGTGCAACAGGCATTTATCAGAATCATAATGGGATCGGATGGAGCCTTCCAGTAGCTCAAGCAGGCAAGGAAGTCATTTTACAGTCACGTTGCATGCACCCTCCAACCCTTTCATATACTGTTTTTCAAAATAGGCTGTCCATATAAACATTTGCCACTCTTCAGTCTGCACATGACAACCCTGAGCTATGCCACTGTCCCAGTGTCGAACAGTTTCTTACCTGCTCTTACCTGCTGACATTCTATTCATCTGTTCACCTGCCCAGCCAGTACTTTTCCACTCTCAGTCCCCTTGCCAGCCACGCCCACCTGTCCACTCACCTGATCCTCACCTGATCTTCATTTCCAATCAACCCAGTACTTAGGCTGCTCTCCCACACTCATTCTTCCCTGTCCCAGCAGCACGCACACACACACATTCCGGTCTGAAATTAAAACGAGGGAAAACCAGTTAGCTAACACAAAAGAAAACTACATAAACTTTTTTATTTAAAAAAAAAGGAACGTGCTCAACCATTATGGGAGCAAATTGATACCAAAACATAAATTAAAGTACATATTTAACGAAAAAAACCAAAGTTTAATATGGACAAACAGTGGAGCTTGTGGTGTTCATGCATACCCAGAGGACGGCGAGGTGCAACTGTTGCTTTCCTCTGGGTTGCACGATACCAGGTGGCAGGGCTGCTGCCTCCAATTACCCTTGGACAACATAAAACTCTTGGTGTATGTGTGTATGTGTTACTAAAATGGCAAGTGGACTTATACCACTACTTTTACTCCGTTACACTCACTTGGTGCTTTACAGCAGCGAAGATTCAGACAGACTTTATTCTGAACACTGAACAGGTTGGCTGGTTCTCTGTGTTTGCCAAATCAGAGAATAAAGCTGGTAAAGACTATCTCTGTGTTCTGGTGAGACTGCATTTGTGTCCTAAAACCAACCCGTTACACACACATTTATCAGTTCAATTATACATTTTAAGAAACACTTATGTGAAAAGCCTGAAGCAGAGAGCGCACCTCTCTACTGAATGGCTATAGCTGGGAGAGCAGCAGCAGCAAAGACCCCATAGGGAACAGAACAGAGCAGGCATCAATGATAAAAGAAATGATATTGATTAAGTCAGACATAGCATAAAAGGTGGAGGTGGGATTTAAACTGCTTTCAGAGGAAGCAGCTTAAATCTTAGCAGCTTAGATTTAAGCAGCTTAGATGTCTGTTTGAGATGTCCCAATAAGGTGTGAAGCAGAGAATTAGCTGAGCTGTCAGCTGATGTGGGCTGGTTTGACAACAGCTGAGCCATCAGCCAATGATGCTTGGTGTGTGAGAAGTTGAACATATTGGTTCACCACCAACCACTTACTGTTTCTAAGAGGTTCTCCCCAGTCAGTGACAGGCCTGCTGAGAAACCAGCTCTGATTTTTTATACAGCTCTATATTGAGAAACCTGAAGTTAATGGTATAGAAACCATAGTCAAATGCACTCTCGGAGTCAGAGCAGGTGATGTTAAATCTATTTGAAACTGCTGGCTACAGTGTAAATACTTTTATTGTTATTCATAATGTAACATCATCCAATTATGGCAAACAGAGGTCACCAAAATGAATGTTGACTCGGTGTGCACATATACAAAAATATCACACTCTAATATGTTTAGTCACTTGGTGGTGTCCAGCTAATGATGTGGACTTTGAAGGTAAATGGCAGACTGGTCTTAATAGGAGAGACGGCATTCATTCCACTTTTGGACGGAGCAGCTCTCGTTTCTAGAAATCTAGAAATGTGTTTATTAATGAACCAAAACTATGACAACCCAGAGTTGAGACCAGGGTTCCGTTGCACAAAAGTAGGATTTAGACATCCAGTATAAGTTATTGAGCCTGGCTCAACCAATAAAAACAACTGAGTTCAGGCTTAATTGGTTGCACAAACGCCAAGCCAGGATGAGTAGACACGGATTCATCAAGCTAGGTGAAACCAATCCTGGATAAGTTGCAGCACACAGCTCCTCAAATAGGGCCCGCAATCAATCACAGATTCACTGATTCACCATGGCAGCTCGTGCAGCACACTTCTCGTTGGAGCAGGAGATAATTATGGAGACATATGAAGAGGTGAAAGACCAAATTTAAAAAAAAGGAAACACCGCCACTGCCATAAAACAACGAGAGAAAGCATGGCTAATCATTGCAGATTGCCTGAATGCGTAAGTATTGCACAAACACACACTCACTACTCCACTGAAACCAACAATTACAATCCAAATAGTTTAACATCCCCAAAAACGTAGTTGTATTCTGATTATGAAACAGCTGGAAGCCAGTGAAACTGACTGCAGATGTGAGTGAAATCATGTAAATGCAGCTCCGTATTTGCTCCTCATGCTCCTCTGTTGTTTCATTCATTATGTGTGTACATACTTTATACCCAGAGGGTGCCTGCTCACATATTGTCTGTACTTATAGCAATTAAAAAAAAACCCACAAGCAAGGCACGGGTTGTGGGTCACCACTAGCTGACCTAACCCCTCAGGTGCCCATGAGGGGGATTTTGTGAACAGGAAATCCTTTCACAGCATTAATGTTCAGGTGAACATGACTTTATGACATTAATGGACACTGTACATTGCTAGTGATGTGCATTGATTGGTTTAAGTGGCCTGGCTCAGTCCATGATTCCTGAATCTTTCGGCCCTCTGCAGTCTATCGGCGCCTGTCACAAGGTGAGCCACATGACCTCGATTAATAGCCACTTTTAACATCAAGGTTGTGTCAAGACTGTCCCTCTATTGATGACATTTTGCATTCACAGGTGAATTCTCAGGTGTGCTGCTGGGGGACAGAGGGTATGCCTGTGAGCCTTTTTGCCTCACACCTTACGCAGACCCTTAGGGAGCACAGCAGGCATATAACAATGCCCATGCCAGGATTCAAGAGGAACAATGCGGTTTTGGTCCTGGTCATGGAACACTGGATCAGCTCTACAGCTCTGCAGGATGATCGAGGGTTTATGGGAGTTTGCCCAACCAGTTCACATGTGTTTTGTGGACTTGGAGAAGGCATTTGAACGTGAGGGAATGTTGAATGAATTCTGTGGAAATGCCACGAGCCATTCACAAGTCTGAGGCCATGGTTCTTGACCTGAAAAGGGTGGCTTGTCCCCTCTGGGATGGAGGAGTTCAAGTATCTTGGGGTCTTGTTCACAAGTGAGGAAAGGATGGAACGTGAGCTTGACAGGCAGATCAGTGAGGAGGCAGCAGTAATGCAGTCATTGTACCGGCCTGTTGTGGTAAAGAAGGAGCTGAGCCAAAAGGCAAAGCTCTGGATTTACCAGTTAATCCATGTTCCTACCCTCACCTATGGTCATGAACTTTAGGTCATGACCGAATGAACAAGATCTCGGATACAAGCGGCTGACAACGAGTTTCCTCCACAGGGTGGCGGGGCGCTCCCTTAGATATAGGGTGAGGAGCTTTGTCACTCAGGAGGAGCTCAGAGTAGAGCCGCTGCTCCTCCACATCGAGAGGAGCCAGCTGAGGTGGATCGGGCATCTTTATCGGATGCCTCCTGGACGCCTTCCTGGGAGGGTGTCCTGGGCATGCCCCACCAGGAAGAGGCCCTGGGGAAGACCCAGGACACGCTGAAGGACAATGCCGCTCAGCTGGCCTGGGAGTGCCTCAGGGCCCCCCCCCCGGAAGAGCTGGAGGAAGTGTCTGGGGAGAGTTCATGTCTGCTTAGACTGCTGCCCCCACAACCCAGCCCCGGATAGAGACCCGGACTAGTGAAGTGTTACTCTAGTGCTACTCTTACGGCGCCATCTTGAAATCAGCAAGACAGTTTTTGTAAATATATGCTTATTCTGAATTTGATGCCAACAACACGTTTCAAACAAATTGGAGCAGGGAACAAAAGTCTGGACAAGTTCTGGGATGCTCAAAAAACACATTCCATGGGTACACAGGTTAATCGGTAACAGGTGATAGTATCTTGGTTTGTGATGAAAGAGTGTGCCTGACCTGCCTCACCACATGGGATTAAGGGGAATAAGAATGTAAATAAACAATGGTGATGTGAATGATACTGGCTGTCTTGTGTTTGGAAACACCAAAACAGAATGAAAACAAAAGTGACCTTTCCTTTTTTTCACAGTTTCACCACACAGCTACTGCCACATATGCTACTGAAATAATGTATGTAAAAGAACAATTTATTTCATGTTAGATAATGATGACATTATTGAAGAACAGGGCAAATAAAACATGCACCTGTTACACATGCTGACATGTCTCCCTTTACATGTGGGAAGTGAAAAAAGAGGATAAAGTCAATGTTGGAGGTCACAGTGTGTGAGTGACCTAGAATAAAATAACCGTGAGCAACTGGAGTTAAAACACAGAACGCAATGCCTCATGCAACAGCTGGTGTTTATGTCCAACAATGCCACAACATGGTATGCACAGAGCTGGATTTGATTGATATCAAAGAGGAGTTTGGTGGAAAAATAAAAGACAGAGAAAGGGGTGGCATTCTTCAGAATGCAGCATTTTGTGAGAATGAAGTTGTGTATGTCTTGTTGTTATTATCTCCCCTTCCTGGCCAGGAAATGGAAGATGAAGGTACCTGATACACACCTCAAATGGTGAGAGAGTTATGAGTATATTCTACTATCGTCTATCAACATGGGATAGGTAGACCAGGAAGTAGGGTTGGAGGCTCTGACACACCTTAAGGCAGATTCCACGTCCTGATTGGTTCTTTCAGACTGGCCATTTGTTTGGGGATGGGAGCCAGAGGACCGACTGACTGATGCCCCCAAGTGCCTCGCAGAAGTCCCTCCAGACTTCGGAAATGAATTGTGGACCTCTTTTAGTAACAACTGAAGACCAAGCAGATGGAACACATGATGCACTAGTGCATGTGTGTTCTCCTTGGCAGAGGTAAGTTTTGGCAGGGCAACAAAATGAGCAACCTTAGAAAATCGGTCAACAATGGTTGGTATAACTGTGTAACCTTGGGATAGAAGTAGTCCAGTGACGAAATCCAGAGTCAGACATCAGTCTAAGAAGACCGGCAGGTGCTTGATGTAAAGTCTTTCCCTGGGCACAGACAGAGTAGGCAGCGACATACATTCCTTGTCGACATTGTACTTCCTCTTGGTGAGTGTTAGTTTCTAGTTTTTTTAGAAGAAAGTAAACAGATTAAGTGGCTTCCACTCATCCCCCTCATCCCAAAGGCGGAATTAGCTACAGGTGACCAAGTGAACGCGACTTTGCTGGAGGTTAGTTGTGACAGGGGAACTGCTAATTTACTATAGTTTCTAATAAATCTGAATAGAAATTTGCAAAGCCTAAGAATCGTTGAAGCTGCTTACGTGTGGTAGGTACTGGCCTAACCCTAACCCATGGAAGTCATGAAGTAATTAGCTAGAATTTTCCTTTACAGTTAAGACTTGTTCATTGTAAAGGTAAAAGTTAATCACAAAGCATTTGGCCCTTAAGAGACCTCCTAACATGAAAACTGTGGGAAGTAGGGAGGAGGACTTTTAAGAGGCTTAAGAGTTTCTTAATCAGAGGAGAAAATGGTGGAAAGAGAAAGAGGTAGGAAAAATATTCCCCAAATGCTGAATGACAGTGAGTTAATGAAACACTACAGGTTAGATCATGCTGGGATAATGTTTGTGGCCAACCTCAGAAACAATAATGTTATAAAACCAGGAATTGATCATAACACTAAGATATTTGGGGGCAGCCGTGGCCTAGAGGTTGGAGAAGCGGCTTGTGACCGGAGGGTCGCCAGCCCACTGCTCCTGTGTATTCACTGCATGTTGCATGTGCATGTGTGTGTTTCAAGTAGGTTCCAGCATTGCCTCAAAATGCTCTCTCATTGTAGTGTGAATATTTTACATATAAGCTTTTTACTATCGGCTAGCAATATGAAGCACCATTATGAATATTGAGGTTAAAACAAAAAAATCATCAATGTATTTCAATATTGTAACTTTAGTGCAAAATTCATTTAAAAATGTTCATTTTTAGTGCAGTATACATTGAGCACACTGAACATAAAGGTAAACATTTAGGATAAAGGTAGCTGCTGAACATGCTTTCAAGTATAGGCCTACACTGACTGACTGAACAACAAAATAAAATAGGTTGTACAACAAAGAGCAAAGCAATGCCTTGAATGACTAAAAAATAACATCTTTTCCTGGAACATTTAGGACATTTTGATGGTTTGTTACGGCTTTTTTCCCCTAGACTCCAAAGTACTGTTTGTTTGTAACTGTATGCAACCACTTGTGCGTGTGTGTGTGTGTGTGTGTGTGTGTGTGTGTGCGTGCATGCTTGTGAACTCTATGTCCGACTGCATTCTCCTGTCTTTACTGTTTTTCTTCTACACTCCATGGTACAGCTTAAAGCACTCAATATGCAGTGGTACTTTGCATTTCTCACATGCATAGGTAGTGCGTTTCTCACAATGGCGACATCTCTGGAACCGGTGCATCGTGTTAATTGGCCAGTGGGAAGCTTTGTCGTATCTTGCCTGATCTTCAACGGTAGCACTCAGTAGAGATCTCCTTCCATGGCTCAGTGGTTTTGTTCCAAACCTTTGCAGAAGAGACTGTGAGACTATCTGTGAGAAGGTGAGCAGGTCGATGGTCCCTCCAATAACATTTCTGTAGAAGAGATGGCCATTTACAAGAGCACTGTTGATAGACCATGCAAAGATGGGCCACCACCACTTCTTTGACCTGATTGAGATATGGTATCGTGAAACCTATAGGTTGTGAAGGTCTACACCACCCATGTGCTTATTGTATGGGCTGATGCATTTTGGTTGTTGGACATTGTCAAAGGCACGTCGATGCCTGTTCCATCTACTGACAGAGGTCTCAGTGCATTTTTCATCCATGTTTGTTGCCACTGTGACAATGTTATTGTCCTTCCAACGCACCAGCAGCTTCTCTCCTTGGCACAGAACCTCAGAGGTTCCCCTGGGTAACTTCATGAAGGCATTCAGTGGTGTGAATGGGACATCAAACAGGCGGTTCTGCCTCATGGTTCCAGAGCTCCCATATCCTCTTTTTGTCATCTCATCCATGAGTGAAAGAGTGGTAAAGAGGTTGTCATGGAAGAACTGGCAACCTTGAGGCACCTGAGCTTGCTCTGCCAAACCTATGATAACGCTGTTTCCCTGATCCAACCCTGTCTCTGGGAGGAGAGTGTGTGATCCACAACATGGCTCCATGTGGTACATGTATCCACTGGATGAGGCGAGGCTCCATACCTTGTAACCAAAGCGAATTGGTTTGCCTTTGATGAATTGTTTACATCCATGTCGGCCGTAGTATGGGATCATGCTCTCATCCACTGACAGCCATTCCTGAAATGGCATGATTTTATATGAGTGATTGTTTATATGAGTCAACCACATGAACTGAGGCCATTATGTCATCAAAGCGGTTTCTCCACATTGCACCTGAAATGCTCTCATTGTGTACATCATTGTCAGCTGACCAGTACATGTGTCTTCTTGGGACAGAGCTGTATCCACTTGCAATTAGGATCCCATAGAAGGTGAGGAGCTCATCCATACTGAGATTCAGTTGCTTTCCCTTGGTTTGGGTGGAGTAGAGGTTGGACATTTCAACTGTGATCTCTCTCAGGGTGGGTGGATACATCAGTAGGAAAACATCCATTGGGTTGGGGCAGCTTTGTTTTACAAATTCTGCAGCATTTGGTCTGTATACTGTGTATTCTGGAATAGCAGCAGTGGAAGGCCTCTTGGATCGTTTAAATACTCTCTTCTTTATTTTTATCTTTATTTTTGACCACTTGCAGTTTTGCCCTTGGTTCTTCTGGCTGACTTGGCTGAACCCTTTGGTGCTTAGAGGCCCCTGCGTCTTCTGGTTGGACCCTCAGGCACTTAGAGGCCCTTAGGTCTTCTAGCTGGCCTTCATTGTTATGGCGGGAGGTGGGGGAGCTGGAACGGGGAAAGGGGGAAGGAGGTTGGGGAGGGGAAGGGGGTGTGGCGAAGGGGAGGCCATCATTCCAATCATGCTCTGTTTGCATAACTTCGGCATATGCATTCAACAGCCTTACTGGCAAATGGCCTGTTTCCCCCTCATAGTCCATGTCAGACCCATCAGCATCTTTTTCATTTTGAGGGATGATTGCAATGTTGCACGCCTTGTCTGGGAACTCATCATGATCCAACAAATCAAGAACTTGACTCAAAGTAAATCTAAAAGAAAACATAGCAGAAAGTAGGGTAGTTAGCTAGCTAGTCTTCCTGGGGTCTGTGTGTGTGTGTGGTGTTTGCATGTGTGTGCCTATAGCTGTAATTGTGTGTGTGTGTGTGCGTGCGTGTGTGGAAAGTTAAGTAGAATTAGCTAGCTAGCTAGTCTTCGTGTGTGTGTGTGGAAAGTTGCAGTAGGTAGGAAGTTAGGGACCACCAGAATTAGCTAGCAGAATTAGCTAGCTAGCTAGTTTTCCTTGGGTCTGTGTGTGTGTGTGCGCATGTGTGTTTCTGTGTGTAAAATTAGGTAGAAAGTTAGGTAGCAGCAGAAAGTAAGGTAGAACAGTTAGCCTACGGGTATTAGCATGTAGATACAATGGGTTATCCCACCGGTCACTATTGTTGCCGGTGACATCTTTGTGAGTTTTATGACCACATTAAACAAAGTTGAGTAATTGCTAATGCATATATCAATACTAGACACCTTAAACATGATGTGTACCGAAAATCTATGTCCTATCTTTATGTTTACATACTTAACTAACCTTTTCTGTGGGAGCCTCCTTGCTGCCATCCTCTTCTCTTGGCGCAAATAGGAAGTAAACAGCTCTGGTCATGTGACAATTTACAGTAAACGTGCAACACTGCACATATTTAATTGAGACCCTTTATTATTTCAATATCTGCTGGAAATGCATTGATAGATCATTCAGTAACATTTTTATAGCCTTAGGAATGAAACTCTTTTTTTCTTTTTCTTCAGACTGGCATTTTTGTTACTATTTTCTGTTTTGCGTAGCCTAGGGAGGTAGGCTTAGTAAATGTTTTTTTTTTTGTTTATTTATGTTCCTACCAGGGTTTAGTTTTACTTTTTGGGGGTTTTGTTTGTTGTTTTGGCCATTAGTCCAACCTGAAGCCAAGCTTCTTTTGTTAGTCCATTTGGTTTGTAAATTAATCTGTAAATTCTAAAAAAAAGTATGATTTTTGTTGGCAATAAACTGCCTGTTTTTCCTAGTAATTTCTCCTCCGCCTTTCTTTGTGTTGTGCCTCTGCACCCCTAGACCGGGGGCATAAAATGTTGCCTAGAGGAAGCATATATAGAGTGAAAAGGATCAGTCCAAGCACAGAACCCTGCGGAAAAACTATTGTTATGTAAAAAGTTGCACAGCTGACTAGGAACTGCTTTCTCAAGAATTTTAGAGAGAAAGGGTAGGTAGAGTAGAGGTAGAGGTAGAGTTTTTATTACAGCTACTTTAAAGAACTGTGGTACATAGCCTGTTGACAGAGACAGGTTGATCATGTCTAATAAAGAAGATCCAATTAAGGGTAAAACATCTTTAAACAGCTTGGTCGGGATGGGATCTAAGATACAGGTTGATGATTTTGATGAGGAAATTGTTGAGATTAGTTCATGAAGCTCGACAGGAGAGAAGCTGTCTAAAAATATGACAGGTTTAACAGCTACTGGTTATGGTTTCTGTATTTGAAGATAAATCAGTGCCCACTGAGGGCAGTAGTTGCTGAATTATGTCTCTAATAGTTAGAATTTTTTTCAGTAAAGAAACTCATGAAGTAGTTACTACTGAGGCTTAAGGGAATACGTGGTTCAATGGAATTATGACTGCCTGTCAGCCTGGCTACAGTGCTGAAGAGAAACCTGGGATTGTTTTTATTTTCCTCTATTAGTGAAGAGTAATAGGCTGCTCTGGCAGTTCGGAGGGCTTTCCTGAATGTTTTAAGACTGTCTTGCCAGGCGAGACGATATACTTCTAGATAGGTGGAACGCCATTTCCTTTCAAGTTGCTGTGACGTTTGCTTCAATTTGTGGGTTTGGGGGGTATACTGAGGATCTAACCTCTTCTGTTTTGTTGTCTTCTTTTTTAAGGGGGGCAATAGAGTCAAGGGTCATACTCAATGAACCTGTAGCACTATCAATCATATGATCAATTTGAGAAGGACTAATCTTGTCACAGCAGTCCCCTGTTGTACTGAGACATGGCACTGAATTAAATGCTGATGAGATCACATCCTTAAATTTAGCTATAGCACTATCAGACAGGCATCTGGTGTAGGAATTTTTGCCTAATGGCGGGAAGTCTAGTATTAGGAATTCAAAAGTAATCAAATGATGATCTGACAAAAGAGGATTCTATTTTGAAATTATTAAGTGTTCAATTTCAATGCCATATGTCAGAACAAGGTCGGGAGTGTGGTTAAAACAGTGAGTAGGTCCATGAACACTCTGACGGAAGCCAATTGAGTCTAATAATGAGATAAATGCAGTACTAAGGCTATCATTATCAATGTCCACATGAACCTACAATAATTATTTTGTCTGTTTTAAGGACTAACCCTGATAGAAACTCTGAGAATTCAGATATAAATTCAGAATAAGGACCAGGAGGGCGGTACACTATGACAAATAAAGCTATTTGTGATGTTTTCCATGTTCGGTTTGAAAGATTAAGAACAAGGCTTTCAAATGAGTTATAACCGAGTTTAGGTCTAGGGTTGATTAATAAGCTAGAGTCAAAACTCCACCTCCTCTGTCGCTGCCTCGAGAACCATGAGTATTAGTATGACTCGGAGGAGAAGCTTCATTTAGGCTAAAATACTCATCATGAGACAGTCAGGTTTCATTTGCATATGGGCTGAAATTGCACATGGTGAGTATGGATAAATTAAGTACAGTGTTTACTCTATTGCACCGTAATAAATATATATGTGTGTCACAGTAGAATAAAAGTAGATATGCATTTGTTGAGTACTTAAAGAGAATGAAAATGTAATATTGCACAAGGTTTTTCCTGTATATAATAACAGGCTGAAGTAAACATAAGTCACACAAAACAGACTGAATATGGACCCAGTGCTACATTAAGCAATGTTGGAGTTGTACACTCTAAAAGCTGTTGTACATAGGATCTGGACTTCTTGCAGAGTGTGTGTAGCAGTCTGTCGCTAAAGGAGCTGCTGAGGGCCCCCA
Source organism: Chelmon rostratus (assembly GCF_017976325.1). NCBI lineage: Eukaryota > Metazoa > Chordata > Actinopteri > Chaetodontiformes > Chaetodontidae > Chelmon > Chelmon rostratus. The sequence continues at coordinate 822,038 of NC_055661.1, read as the reverse complement.
CTGTGTCACGCAGGTACTGAGAGGGGTTGTCAATGATAGATGTCAGCTTGGCTAACATTGTTCAGTTCAGGACAGAGCCAGCTCTCTCTCTTTCTGTCCCTCTCAGAGCATACCACTGCAAAAAGGATTGCAGATGAACCACAGAGTCATAAAAAGTTTTTTAACAGTGTCCTACGTACTCCCCTGACCGTGTTCTGATATGCCTATATATACCAGCTCTACGTCTCTCATGCAGCGCTGCTCCTTTACACTGATGTGCCCTGGGTTACGCCATCTGTTGTTCACAAACATCGCTATGCCCCCACCCTTCCTCTTATCACTCTTCATCACTCTCCAGTCCCCCCTCACCAGATGAAATCTGTTCTAAGCGACATCCGTGCCCGGTGTGAGTACGTTCAGCTACATCTCCATGAAGCACATGTTACTACACTCCTGGTAGTGCCACTACAGCCTGGTTAGCACCTAGACTGTTCCATCTTATTCAGGAGAGATCTTACATACCCCATAATAAGAGACAGTGGATGGTTTATACCATCTTTTCTTGTCCCGGCACTTTGCTCCAGCTCTGCATCTTCTTCTCTGTCTCCTTATCTCCACAGGGACCTCCGGTCTTTCTGCTGGGAGTACTCTCGTTTTGCTCATCCCTAATAGCTGTTCCTGAGTGTAAACAATGGAATGCAATCTCCCGATGTTGTTTTGAAAAATCCAGAAAAGAGTCAAAAGCAAATCACCAGTCTCAGCAGATGTACATCCGTAAGTGCGCACGACTGACCAAGACTAGTGACAGAAAAAACACGGGAAAAACACAAGAAAACACTAAAACAAAGGAAAACAGTCAGAGATGCTGTAGCAAGCTGTCAGTCATGCGGTACCATCTTGATAGATGGTAGAAACTGTGACACAGCGAGAATGCAACCTAGCTGTATATGCTGGGGACTGGGGGTTGGACATTTTGAAATTAAGACCTGAATCCCCCATTCCATGCAACAAGACATGTCAAGTCAGAATATAAGGCCCACAGTACTAACTGAGTGGACCTGTGAGGACCTTTAACACACATTTAACCCTCTCTGTGAAAATTAAAAGCCATGCTGTGATGACCTTGTGTTGAATAAATTAACTCAAACAAAATGATTGTATAATATTAACCATATGAGCACTGTAATGCGCACTGCCTGTATTTGATGTCTTGTAGATATCCCTGATGTATTTCCTTAAATTCATAGATGTGTATTTTTTGGACAGTGACTCACACTGGCTTTTATTGTAGTCAGGTTTGCATGATAACTAGCCTGAAGCTGTTATTATCTTCAGAGTCAACTGTGCTTGCATGTGTACAGTGCACTTAATGTCATCCTCTCTGATTTTTGACATTAAACATATTCCAGTGGGGTTTTTGTGGTGGATTTGACTTGCTATTTCTAGTTTCAGAAACACACAGAGCATAATGACTGGCCTTTAGGAAATGACAAAAATATTGTTTCTGCCCATGCTACATGTGGGGTCTTGCTTTCTCTTTTCTACCAAAGCTCCTTTTTACACCCCTCTCTCCTGGGGAGGCCTCTGGATGCTCGTATCCAGCACCAGGCCTGCTCTCTTATTTGAAAAAATGGGGAATCATCCATAAATTTCATGCTGGCTTGTGCCTAATCATAACAACTGTGTTACTAGACTGACTCTCTCCCTCCAGCATGATGTAGTTCATGAGTGGTAACAGATCACAGATACCCCCACCTCGAAGCCCCGAAAGAGATCGACAGAGAAACAGAGAGAGACAAAGATGTGGAGAGAGATAAGATACTTCGGTAAAAACTCTATCGTTTGACTTCGTATGTCAGAATACTGCAACATCATCCACAGAAAAGTAAAATGGATCAGGAAAAATGATCAGCCAGTCAAACAAAACCCTTCGTAGTGATGAGTAGCAAACATTCAGTTTGATCTCTCAAGAAAGCTTGTGTTTCTTCACCTATTGGAATTTGTTGATGCCTCTATGATGTCAGATCTCAGAAAGTAACTAAAAAATGAAGCCACATACTTGTAAAACATGTATTATGTTCATGTATTTTATCATCTTAAACAATTCATACATATCAAACTTACTGGCAGTGGTAGTGGCATTTCGTCCGATTTTTTGTTGAAAGGGACGCAGGGACAGGCATTATCTTGTTTGCTTATGTTTTGTGGAGATATCAGTATGACTATTTCATAATTGTTAAAAACTCCTGGTAGCTGCTTTAACTAAAAGCAGCAATACCACAATTGGAAAATAAATTAATTACAAGTAAATGTCCTTCATTTAAAGGAAGCAGAGTGGTACTGGTGGTGTGTGTGTACTCATGTGTCAGCACAAACATGTTGATCATAGCTGTTTGGGCAAATGATAGTGTTTAAAACTAACATTTAAACTTTCCCCATTCTGACCATGTTGCCTGTCGCACATTTACCTGTTGCATATTTGACATAGATTACCATTACACTACATGGCCTCCGATATGTCTCACAATACATAAAGCAATTACCCAACATGATTAGTACACTTCAAACAATCTTGCACAATAACAAAGATTAAATGAAATTAAAATGTCAACAAAGCTTGATATGGGATTAATATTGTCCGAAAACTCAACCAGAGGAGGCACCAGTGATTGCATGCTTTAACCTTCAACCCTCTGGCTGGCAAGGTGGTGTCCAACAAATGATGTGGATTTTGTAGACAATTGGAATACATTATGGGGAAGACCTTGTCAGGAAGTGGGGACTTAAGGGGAACTATGAGGGAAACTAAGGGTTGAACCCAGATGCAGACAAACAAGGGGGGGCGTAGACTATGATAAAGACACACTAGGGGAAAAGGAGTCACATAACAATGACACAACACAGGGAACGAACACACATGTACACAAGACACAATGGAGCTGGGGACAAGACTAAGGCAACACAAGAAACTCACTAACACACAACATGGCAAGACTATGGACAATACAATAAAAGGAAAACTCACTCAGGACATGAATACAGACAAACGAAAGGATACGCTAGAATCAAAATAAATTTGAGACACAATGAAAATCCACAACTAAGGAGACTATAATTAACACACTCAAGACAACGGGGCTTGGATGAAACAGGGGCAGCACAAGAACTAACTTAGAACAAGACAACTTAAGACACAGAAATTAGCAACTGGAGTTAACATAAAACATGGCACGACTAAGACAAGGCAAGAACCACACATACATGAAACATGGCAAAACTAAAACACTACGGCTACAAAACTAGAAAACCAAAAACGCTCCCAAAGGAGGAAAACACAAAGGGCTATGAAACGGAAACTGACCAACTGAAAGAACTAGATAAGAAAAACTAGCAACTCAAAATACACTCCTAAAAACAGAGGAACCAGAATCTAAATAACAAATGTAATCAAACAGAAAATCACTCTTAAGAGAGGAAAACAATTCGGCAAAGCTATGAACTTGAAAAGGAAAACAGAAAGTAAGTTATGAACTTACAAACAAATAGCACGCACGACAGAACTATGGCATGAACAACAGCTAGGGAATAGCAGACAATACTAAGGACGGGGAATACTACATATAACACGACATGAACATGAACTAAGACAATAACAAGACGATAAACTAACTACAACTGTGGCAAATTACAGACAGAGACGAACAAAGGAACAACTCAGACCTGAACAGAAACACGGACATGAACAAAGGCAACGCAACAAGAAACACTTACATGAACCGAGACAAACATTCACTATGGGGACTAAGGCTTGAACTATGACACGGACTATGACTATGACTTTGATGAGGAGCGCAGACAGCGAAGTAACACAGACAACGACCCGACAAGGACAAAGGGGAAGACAAAGACTTAAATATACTAGGGAGGAACACTAATGACACACAGGTGAAACACATCAGACAATCACACAGGAGGGAAAACACAGGAAGTAAAGTAAACCAAAGACACATAACAAGAACCTTCAAAATAAAACAGGAAGTAACCAAAACCGGGCAAAGACAAGACACAATGGGAAACTTAACAAAAATACAAACAAGACAGAGCAAGGGTAGAGACTAAGACAATACAAAAACTCTTACATAAAACGTGGCATGAATATAGACTAAGACAAGACTAGAACTCAAGCACATATAACATGGCATGACTTAGAAGACATTATGAATACACAGACTTGAACAGAGAAACGAACATGAACTAAGAAAACACTACAATGAACACTTACAAACTGAATCAGGCAAAAGATCAACAAGAGAACACTAAACAAAAACCGGCGTGCAAGGGTCATGGGTCATGACAGACCTAGTCTGATTAGGAGAGACAGCATTCATCCCACTTTGGATTGAGCAGGACTGACTTTGAGAAATCTGACCATGTTCATTAATGAACCCAATTGCTCTAACTTCCATTAAAGCAATTACCCACCCAAAACCCCATAGAAACTGTGTCTGCCCCGTGACCACAAATAATTAAATCAATAGTAAACACGACATAAAAACATAATGAAAATTAGCATCATCACTGCAATACCACAATATGATAGGAGCATTAAAGTCAAAGTCAGCTTTATTGTCAATTCTGCAGTATGTACAGGACAAACAGAGAATCGAAATTACGTTACTCTTCAACCTCTGTGACTGGACATAAATTAAAAAGAGATAAATAAAAACTGTACAATCTAAATAAAAACTGTACAATCTAAGTAAAAAAAACTGTGCAATCTAAGCAATGAAACATTAAGAGAATGTAATAGTGCAAATGTAAACGGTAGTGCAAAAAGAATTAGCTTAATGACTGCTGGTGAATAAAGTGACTGTGTGTTGTTTTCCTGAGGGGAGGAGTTCACATCAGTGAGTGAGAGTTTGTAGAGTCCAGGGTGTGTACGTGTGTGTGTGTGTGGTGTGGGCATTTCAGAGTCCAGGGTGTGTGTGTGTGTGTGTGTGTGTGGTGGGGGCGTCCAGTGTGCGTCTTCTCCTGAAGTCCACAACAATCTCCTTCGTCTTCTCCACATTCAGAAAGAGATTGTTGGGTTCACACCACAAGGCCAGGCGGCTCAGTGCCCCCGTGTTCAGTGTGGTGGTGCTGGATGTGTTTTTTGCCGACCCGAACTGCCTGAGGTCTCCCAGTCAGGAAGTCCAGCAACCAGTTGCACAGTGAGGTGTTTAATCCCAGCTGGTCCAGTTTTGTGATGAGCTGTTGCGGGATGATTGTGTTGAATGCTGAGCTGAAGTCTATGAAGATGTGTGAGGGCTGAGTGGAGGGCAGTGGAGATGGCGTCATCGACCAGAAGCTTTGTGAGCTTTGATCCTGCTGAGTGTCCTCCTCACACTGTCAGGGGACAGCGACAGCACCTGTTCGCCGGGAGGGGATGGGGATTTTTGTGCAGGTGTGCTGTTGTGTGCTTCAAAGTGAGCAAAGAAGTCATTTAGCTCATTTAGCAGGGGGGTGGAGCTGTCACAGGTGGGGGTTTGTAGTCAGTGATGGTCTGTATCCCTCACCGCAGGCTCTGCGTATCCCTGCTGTCACTAAAGCTATCCTCGTGGAGTACACCTTCTTGGCCTCTCTGATGCCGCGTGACAGGTTGGCTCTCGCTGTCCTCAGGCCCTCCTCGTCTCCTTCTCTAAAGACAGTGTTACGGGCCTTCAGCAGCCTGTGGACCTCTCCTGTCAGCCATGGCTTTTGATTGGCCCAAACAGTGATGGTCTTTGTTACTGTTACATCAGTGATGCATTTGGTGATGTAAGCAGTGACGACGTCTGTGTACTCCTGGAGGTCGGTGATGTTGTTGTAGGTGGCACCCTGTTTAAACACGTCCCAGTTTGTGGTGTTAAAACAGTCCTGAAGTTCCTCCAAAGACCCTTCAGGCCATACTCCCACCTCTTTCAGAACTGGTTTGGTGACTTTAACCAGTGGTCTGTATGCTGGCATTAGCATAACAGTGATGTGGTCAGAGGGCCGAGGTGTGGGAAGGGAAGGGCCTTGTAAGCTCCTCTCTGGGTGGCGGTAAACCTGGTCTAGTGTGTTATGTCCACGTGTTGGAAAGTCTATGTGTTTTTGTAGCTTCGGAAACACCCTCTTTGGGTCTGCATGATTGAAATCCCCAGCCAGGATGAGGAAGGCATCTGGATGGGCAGTCTGCTGGATAGCAGGTTAGCCACTCAAGCTAAATGGCGTGGTCCGTTACGCTGTTGTTGAGCCAAGTTTCCGTAAACACATAAACACAGCACTCTGCATCAGCACAGACTTCTGGGTTGTCCGTAGAAGGCGTAGGTGGTCCAGTTTGTTATCCAAAGAGCGTCCGTTGGCCAGCATGATGGTGGGGATAGCCGGCTTGTGTGGGCTAGCTGCTAGCCTACCTCCGCGCTTACCCCGCTTCTGCTTCCTCTGATGCCGCTTGTGTCGCCTCCACTGTGGGCGAGGTGCAGGACTGGGGGACGGTGTTGTAGCAGGCCTCCGGAGCAGACCGCAGTCTCGTAGCTCTTCCTCTTGCATGGGGTTTAGCTTGTGAAAACTGGTCCTGTCGACATTTAGCAGAAACTCCCGACTGTGCTTGTGCTTGTAGACAGGTAGACGCGACGAAGACGAACAAAAACACTGTGACTCGCACAACGAAAAACACAAAGACTCTGTCACAATGAGAGAGAGAGAAGCCGCTGCGTGTGCACGCATGTATCTCAAGTATAGAAATGCTTCAGCCCAGAGCATGACGCTAAAAATAAAATGTGAAAATAATAAAACGTAGGCCAATCCAAATGTTATTTTGATAACTGAATTGTTTGTATGCTTACTTTAGAAGAAAAGAGTACTTGGACAAGCAGTAGAGTGGTTAGATTTAGGCTTTATTTTGTTGTTCACATTTTCAAAAAACAGTGTGCTTCCTTTTTACAAGTGTTGGCTTCAGTTGCCAGACTGTGAACATCCCGACAACAAACAAAGCTAAGGCTAAGATGCATATCCCAAACAGTGGATGTGTTGGTCCTGAGCAGGGTTTTTTCTAATATAATCTGATAAGCCCGTTGTCCTGTCTTTCAGGACTCAAAAGCAGAACACGAGACAAGAACTGAGGGCGAGCACAAAGGCTGGTTTTAATAACAAAACTTTCAAAAAGGTTTACAACAAAAATTCACTTATCCAAAAGGGAATAAGGCAGAAGGGCAAAACTTAGGACGCTGAGGATCACAGTCAAAAAAACGGACAAGAGACAAGACTCTGGGAAGGCTTTAGCTGTGGTGACAGAGACAATACGGCACATAACGCACAAGACGATCTGGCACAGGACAAAGGGAGACGCGGACTATATATACACGAGGTAACAATGAACAGGTGGAGACAATCAGGGCGGGGTAGACAATCAGACAGGCGGGAAACACACCTGGAAGTCAAGGGGCCTGAAACGAGAGGAGAGTTAGGTTTCCTTTACAACAGGAAGTGTAAGACAAGATATGACGCTTGTGAACAAAACACTTAACAGACCTGACGAGACATGACATAATCTGTAAGCCCACAAAATAATACAGACAAATAACATGCCCATTGCCTTTGGACATAACACTGGTTACTACTGGCTTCTTCCCCAAAGTCTTTGTACTTTTTCATAGTTGAACCTGGATTGTGGATTATAGCTCCTGCCACGACCCTGTCTGACATCCACTGCAACTTCTATTAATATTAGCAATACAACCATTATTCTTAGATCAATAGTGCTGTATTATGTACATATACTGCACTCTACTCCTTTATATTCTAAATCTGCTATAAATATGTCCATACATCACATGCATAAATATGTCGCATATGTGTATACTAGATAAGATCAACTTTATTAATCCCCGGCTGGAGAAATTTGGAGTTACAGGCAGTATCAATAAAAATAGCAATAGCAAAGGAAATGGAAAATACAAAATACAAAATAAAAAGTTGACTTTTATACAAAAGATCATAAAAAATATGTTGCCACTAGAAAGTATTGAGAAATATTGAAATGTTCTACAAGAATTAAAGCAAAAAAATGCACATAGTTGGTATGGATAAGTACAGTATTTGCTCTATTGCACAGTAGATAAATGTGTGTGTGTGTGTGTGTGTGTGTGTTTCACAGTGGAAAAAAAATATATGCATAGGTGTGGTATTTAAGGAAAAGTATTTAAGGAAAAAAGAATGTAATATTGCACAGGTTATAGCATGTATGAGATAGGATGTTTACACTAGTGCAAAGAAAAAAAGTAAGTGTGTGTATACAGTGCTATATCATACAATGCCTGAGTTGAATAACCTGACTGCTGTTGCAATGAAGGACCTGCTGTAGCATTTCTTCTTACAGGCTGCATGCAGCAGTCTCTTGTTGAGGGAGGGGCCACCACAGTGTCACGCAGGGTGAGAGGGGTTGCCAATGATACATGTCAGCTTAGTTAACATCCTTCTCTTGCCTATGTTCTCAATTGTGTCCAAAGGGTAGTCCAGGGAGCTGCCTACAAAGCCTGAAATGGTCAGACACCATTACATTTTAAAGAGCTTATAGAACCTTATTATTGCTCTAGAACACTGCATTCCCATTTTACACAGCGTCCCAGCTTTTTTAGAAGAGGGGTTGTAATTACTGTCCAATAATGTTTGTATCCAGTAATGAGTGTTAAAATTATGTAATTTTTATTGAATTTTTCTGTGTTTTAATCCAGGAATCTGTACTTAATGCATGGTCCTTGTGGATGGACAGGATTATCCCATGAATTTTCCAAATAATACCATATGAAAACAGCCTTCATTTAAATGGGGTAATTTTGAGGTATTTCTGCAATATCTTTCATTTTGTTTACAGATTTATACTTTTGTTTAATATTCAAAAGATTAGTTATAATTAGAATTTACACAAAGACACAAACAAAACAAGAACAAAACAACTAGGATGACCTGACTCTTTGCTGGTTAAATATCAGGAGAACTGATGAGGAAAGAGGAAAGAAGGGAGCACGTGGGCAGGGAAGGTCAGGTAACTGCAGAGCTGCTGAGAGAAGTGGGAACAGTGGGAGTAGATGGGTGGGCAAAGGAGAGAAAGTCTGAGGACATCTGGTGGACAGTGAGAGAGGGACAGAGAGGCAGAAGTTCCTTTTACACGGCCTGTTCAAGGCAGTTGGGCTGTTATTGTGCCTCACCTGTCATATAAAACGTACAAGAGCAGAAGGGGGGGCAATGCTATACATCTTTTAAGCAAGCAACAGAGGTAGTCATAGAGATTATATGATGTCTGTGTGACAAGGGTGAGCCAGCATGACGGGACAACACTCAGACTCAGTCTTTTCATACACAGTAATGTAACACAAACTGAAGCACCATATAACGTCTACCACAGGTGAGTATGTTAATAATAATCTAATTGTTAAGCCAGTATCAGTGGGATCTAGGAACGGCTACAGAGCCTGAAAGTGGGTATCAGCAGAGTAACCAAACACAACACAGCTGAGTGATTTGATTTTGAATATATTGTACAAAACAATAAAACAAGACATATAAGCATAAATTCACAGACCCTGCCTACCTAAGCCGGCTTCCTAATGTGCACATTCGCACAATAAATGGGCCCCAAGAAAATTAAATAAATAAAATTAAATAATAGTGTCCCCTTTGGAGACTTCCTCAAAAAATTAAAAACAGTTAAGAGCAACGTTCAACGTCCAGTGTGCACTGCTACTCTATGAGAAAGAGCGAAGGTCTCTTGTGCATATGTGTGTTTGTTTGTGATGTCTATGTTTGAACTACCCGGGTAGATTTTTTTCTGATGTGTTCTTATCTGTCCATGAATGGAGAAAGGACTCAATGAGGCTGTCCTGCAGAGGAATCCTGCGGCCTGCGTTGTCGCCTCTACGGTCTGCTTCTTCTCTTTCTGCTGGCTCGCCACTGAACAAGTTCAGGTCCCGAAAAACCCTGTCTGGGCAAAAAAAACAATCTACACACACAGTGTAGAATGCACAAGTCAATCTTTTCCTCTTAATTGATCTCCTTAACTCATAAATATCATTCAAACTTCCTTTTCAAGTATAATCAACAGTCAAGAATACACAACATCCCTATCACAATGAAATAATAAGCACACATCACACCACACAAAGCACTTTTGTACCAATGAACAATTGATCATGTACTCTTACTTCACAATATCTATTTAAACACACAAATGAAATTATAATATCTGAAAACCAATTTGTATTTTTTTAACATCTTGAATCTATTTATGCTTTTTAATCACACTTTGTATATAACATATTTTAATCAAACATATAGCCTTTAATATATTCACTTTTTTAAAAAACTGATAAGATGAACTGCATTGCTCTTACCAATTCATATTGATAAGACGTTAAACATATACATTTAACTTATTAAATAACATTACCAACCACATCTTACATATGGTCAAATAAAAGGCAGGTACACCCTCAATAAATCAATTTTAACTCAATTAACCAAATAGAATGCACTTTAACTGGTATAAAACACTAACTGCTCTGCTTATTCCATAAAAATTGCATTGTAATACTAGCAGTTAGCTTAATGGCTAACTGCTCTGCTGAAACCATAAAGATCAGCATTCAAATGCTAGCAGTTAGCTTAATGCTAACGTTATTAGCAATTTTTTCAAGTCATTAATCACAACTTAAAAAGATCTGCATCTGTATCTATGTAGTGTTACACACTTGATAATGATATCACATCTCCGATTGGTTTTTTTGAAAGAACAGTATGATCATTTCAAGGAGTCAGAAGGGTCAACATAGCGTTCGTGCTAGCGTTAGCATAAGCATTTCTTACCTGAGCTAAGGTCCGCTAACAGCAGCGTCTCATTCCACTTCGACCTTTACACCATGTTTCACCCTAACAACAAACAACATATAAACAGCTGACACGAGAGGATTTTATTGTGAATTTCTGACTCTAAGAGTGTATATCCATACTGGGAGTTCTCAGAGGGCTTATTACGCGCTCTCTAGGTAACGTCCTCACCCGAAGAGGGTGAACAGAGGCTTTCCCTGTAGCGCTCACACCACCCAGTGGCAGGCGGGAAATTGCACTCCTCCACAAAGCAAACTTAATAACCTCATATGGGTTATAACCACAAAAACACACAGACAAAAGAAGAAAACATTCTGACCCGAACCCCCAACACACACATTTCCAGCACACCACTCTGATCCACGCATTAACGTTAAATGACCATGCTCCAAATATGACTGAATAAAAACAGAAAATGAGGTAACGCTATCTTAACTTTTCATGAGTCAATGAGGAAACACCAGAAGTATATTTTATTCACTTTATTGATCCCAAACTGGGAAATTCTTCTCTGCATTTCACCCATCACTGTTTTTGAAGCACACATAGAGAGCATATAGGGGGGTTAAGTGCCTTGCTCAGGGGCACATCAGCTGGCTAATGGAGGGGGGAGGGGATACTCCACCATACAATAGATAAATAAGAAATTAAAGTCACAATAAATAATGTAAATTAAGTGTAAGTGTAAGGTGGGGTATTAAGAGGACGATAAAAATAAAAATAGTAAGAAAATACAATAATAAAGCAACTAAGAGGAGATTAAGACCATTAAGAATTCAATTCAATTCAGTTTTATTTATATAGAGCCAAATCACAACCAAAGTTGTCTCAGGACACTTTACATTTAGAGCAGGTACAGACCAAACTCTTTATCTAGAGCAGGCATGTCAAACTGATTCCATAAAGGGCCGTGTGGCTGCAGGTTTTTCCTCCAACCAAGGAGGAGCACACCAGGCCAACCAATCAACATCAAGGGATCACTTAGTTATCAGCTGAAGACTGAGATCAGCTGATTAATTGATTCCAGCCAGGTGTGCTCCTCCTTGGTTGGAACGAAAACCTTCAGCCACACGGCCCTTTATGGAATCAGTTTGACATGCCTGATCTAAAGAGACCCAACAATTCCCTCATGAGCAAGCATTTGGTGACAGTGGCGAGGAAAAACTTTCTTTTAGGAGAAACCTCGAGCAGAACCAGGCTCTCGGTGGGTGGCCATCTGCACAGAGAGAGAGAGACAGAGATATAGAGAGAGGCTCTGGGTTTTACAGAAATCACAGTTTTGACAGCTGTGAAAGATTTCTAGGTATACAAAGCACATATGGTATATGCCTGTGTGACATATTTTGTGTATGTGATGTATTAACATATTACAAGAATGAACGAATGAATGAATGAATGAATGAAAATTTATTTCAGTCAGGTCATTTAAGATATGCAGTTTACCAGAAAATACAATTATGATGACATATAACCAAACCGAAAAGGCATAGGCTGAAGCTAACGCTTATTTCCGCCTACCCTTCTTACCTACTCAACTTATTCAGATCAAATAATTCAAATCAATTAACCAAAAAAAAAAAAAAAATCCCAATAATGATTCAATTATGGTATCAATAACATCATGTACATTTCTCATTTTTTTCAAATATCTTACATTTAAACAAGCGTTTAAATTCAAAGATTGACCGGCACATTTTCAATTTATCGTCAAGACCATTCCATAGATTTACACCCCTTACAGAGATACATTGATCTTTTATTTTAGTCCTGGATTTTATTTTCTCAATCATATGTTTTGCTCGGAGCTCATATCTACATTCCCTTTTTTTAAAACATGCTCATTATTTTACAGGGCAACAGATTGTTATATGCTTTGTACATTATCAGTGCTATTTTATAGTCCACTAAGTCCATAAATTTAAAGTCCTTAATTTAATAAATAATCCATTTGGTGGTTCTCTGCAATTTGATTTTGTTATTATCCTTACAGCTCTTTTTTGAAGGATAAAAACAGGTTTAGTATGGGTAGGATATGCATTCTAATTCAATTTCTAAGCAATAAGTTATGTAAGGGACAACCATTGAACAATACAGAATATACAAAGCATGCTGTTTCAACACATCTTTTACCTTGTACAGTATGGCTATTGATTTAGCTAATTTTGATTTAACATGATATTATATATATATTTATATCCAACTCAGTTTATGGTCCATAATGACACCTAAGAATTTAGTTTCAAACACTCTTTTGATTTCTGTATCCTCTGTTCTCAGCTTTACTTCAGTATCTATTTTACGGTTCCCAAAAATCATAAATTTTGTTTTACTTGTATTTAAAGATTACTTATTTACATCGAACCATTTTTTGACCAGTTTCATCTCATTTCTACAGTAATTATTATTTCAGTTAATTGTTCCCCAGTGCAGAAAAAATTGTATCATCAGCAAAAAGGATGCAATTCATTAATTTACAGAGTTCATTCAGGTACAAGATAAAAAGTTTTGGTCCCAGAACTGACCCTTGTGGGACCCCACATTGTACCTTTAATAACACAGAATCAGTTTTATCACAAGAAACATATTGCCATCTATCACTTAAATAAGAACACAACCATGAGTGAGCTAGCCCTCTGATGCCATATTTATACATCTTTTGCATTAATAGTCCATGATCAATCATGTCAAAGGCTTTCTTTAAATCAATAAAAAATCCCATTGTATATAATTTATTGTCTATTGCAGTAGTTAATTTATCCATAAGTTTCATAAGTGCTAATCCAGTAGACTGGTTTGTTCTAAAACCATACAGATTCTCACTCAGGATGCTATGCTTTTCTATAAAGCTATTCAGTCTTATAACAAATAGTTTCTCAAGAATTTTCAAAAACTGCGGAAGCAAAGACACCGGTCTGTAATTTGATAGATCTTTTCCACCAGACTTTAACAGAGGAATAACTTTAGCTGTTTTCATTTGGAAATATTCCAGTTGTGAGTGAAAGATTAAAAATATAGGTCAGAGGTTTAACCACACATTCTATTGTGTCCTTAATCAAGGCCATATCTAAACCATTATTATCTGTAGACCGTTTGCTCTTAAACGCTCTGACAATCCCCATTACTTCAGTTTCATGAAAGGCTGTAAGAAACATACTATTTGTATTTATTTCTGTCAAGTTACTTACTTCATCCGTGTTAATTAGGGACACGGGGCACGCTCCGAGTCACTTATTACTATCCCGCGCGTTTCTTCTTCTTCTTCTTCTTATTAGGCACACGGGGCAACGTCCCGAGTCACTGGCTCCTACAGCTATGAAATAGACTTCATTCTAACTTTAAAACGTAGATAATTTTGTCGGCTCGAAATGAGCCTCGGCACATTTTGATAAATCTTACGGTTTTCGAGCTATGACCATCGAAGGCCGACGTAAGACGCGAAAAACTGCGAAGACTTTCCCATAAGAAATGAATGGGGAAATTTCCTCAAATTTCAGCCTTTTTCAATTGTCCGCTGCTCGGCCATACTTTCTCCTAGAGACTTCCTTCAAACTTTAAAACGTAGATAATTTTGTCGGCTCGAAATGAACCTCGGCACATTTTTTGATATCTCTTACAGTTTTCGAGCTACGACCATCTGAAGACCATCAAGTTTCTCACAAAAATGCTCAGAATTTCTCCCCCTACAGTGGGTGATGTCATCACTTAGAGTGAGACAGCCGGTGAAAAAAACAGGTGCAACTGTCATTTACACACACACCGGTCAATAACCCACGCACACACATCTGCAGGACAACAAGCCTGAGAATGATTATCTTAACGAGCTCAGTCAAAACAAGGGCATTGTTTGAAAACAATCTCTGTCCAACAAGCAGTTAAACTCAGCTTCAGAAAGCTCTTTGCCAAAGAGGTTGAGACAGTAGTCACACAAATGCACACACAAAAAGGGCTAACCAACAGCTAAAAAGTGATTAAAAACAGCACGTCAAAACTGAACAGGAACAGGTAAACAGTGGGAGAGGTGCAGAGGTAATTATCAGCAGGTGGGGCAGAAGTTACACAGGCACACACGCACACACACACACACACACACACACATTCAGACACATATATACCATACACATCTCCATGTAGGAGCAGGTTGGGCTGCTTGTGTAGTTCAAGCAGACACACACACACAAACAGACGAAGACACACACATACGCAGTCACACACAATGACAGATACATAAACACACACACACAGACAAATGCATAATGAAAACCCCATCCCCCCGCCCCCTTGTTAACGCCGTTAGCTCTGTTAGCACCGTTAGCTCTGTTAGCACAGTTAGCTCTGTTAGCGTTAGCGCCGTTAGCTCTATTAGCGCGGTTAGCTGTTAGCTCCGTTAGTGTTAGCTCTGTTAGCTCTGTTAGCATTAGCTCCATTCATGTTTATTGATTCAGTTCATTAATTCATGTTAACAGAGACATGAAGCAGAGGAGAGAAGCAGACACAGACAGCTGAGGTGATCAACAGAGACAGACAAGGAGAAAGCCACAGAAACACAGCTGGGACCAGTTCATTAATCAGGGACTGACTACCTCTGATATCTGCCGTTTTCTCAAATTGCAGCCTTTTTCAATTGTCCGCTGCTTCGCCATAGTTTGTCCTAGAGACTTCATTCGAACTTTAAAACGTAGATAATTTTGTCGGCTCGAACACACCCCGTGTCCCTTTCAAAATTTCCCAGGGGGAATTTTCTAGTTATTAGGGACACGGGGCACGCTCCGAGTCACTTATTACTATCCCGCGCGTTTCTTCTTATTATTTTTCATCTTCCTCCAAATTTTCGTCCCTTAACTCGTCCCGCAGCTTTGAGAAAACCTTCGCAAATTATATATCAAAACGTGCGGTTTGATCGGGATCGGTGTGCTATTACTTTTCTCAAATTTATCGCAGTTTTTCGCGTCGTAAGACGCGAAAAACTGCGATAAATTTCCCATAAGAAATGAATGGGGACGTCCTCAAATTTCAGCCTTTTTCAATTGTCCGCTGCTTCGCCATACTTTCTCCTAGAGACGTCATTCAAACTTTAAAACGTAGATAATTTTGTCGGCTCCAAATGACCCTTGGCACATTTTGATAAATCTTACGGTTTTCGAGCTATGACCATTGAAGGCCGACGTAAGACGCGAACAACTGCGAAGATTTTCCCATAAGAAATGAATGGGGAAATTTCCTCAAATTTCAGCCTTTTTCAATTGTCCGCTGCTCGGCCATACTTTGTCCTAGAGACTTCATTCAAACTTTAAAACGTAGATAATTTTGTCGGCTCAAAATGAACACCGGCACATTTTTTGATATCTCTTACGGTTTTCGAGCTATGACCATCCGAAGACCATCAAGTTTCTCACAAAAATGCTCAGAATTTCTCCCCCTAGAGTGGGTAATTTCAAAAGTTAGAGTGAGACAGCCAGTGAGAAATCGCCTGAAATGTGTTTCTAAAATTGCCGTAAAATCCAAACAGTGAATAGGAGACACATAATTTTGGGATCTTTTGTAGACAAACTTGTCCTCTTTCGTGTGATGCCCTCGAAAAAGCTGAGAGACTTACTGAATTTAAATAGTGAGGCTTTTTGTGCAGCCATCTCCCTCCTGCTCTCCCATTAAGTCCCATGTTAAAATTCAGAGCTGTTTTGTGAGCAAAGCAGAAATGCCTCCTGTCTTTAGATCGCCATAAAACGAAAAGTTGTTGTCTCAGGAATAAAACGAGGAGATGGTCGGACTCAGGAAGGTCTCGGGAGTCCGATGATCTATAGTACACTCTGATACGAGGTACGGTTCTCTCACCAGAGGATTTAGTTCAGGAGGTTCGCTGAACCCAAATCTCACTGCATACAATACAAACTCCTGTTCTCTGAGTCGCAGAGTCTTTTTAAGTCGACCATTTTGTCATTTTTCTAAAGAATATCTGGACATAAAACACACGTACATCTGGCCCAGACTTGTCCGCATCTCACAGTGTAATCGGTTTTTTGATAGCAGCTACGGTTTTGACACAATCGCAAGTTGTTCGGAAGAAACCGACAGCGAAAAAGCCGCTTTTCAGTTAACAGGTGTAACTGTCATTAACTGTCATTTACACACACACCGGTCAATAACCCACGCACACACATCTGCAGGACAACAAGCCTGAGAATGATTATCTTAACGAGCTCAGTCAAAACAAGGGCATTGTTTGAAAACAATCTCCGTCCAACAAGCAGTTAAACTCAGCTTCAGAAAGCTCTTTGCCAAAGAGGTTGAGACAGTAGTCACACAAATGCAGAAGTTACACAGGCACACACGCACACACACACACACACACACACATTCAGACACACATATACCAGACACATCTCCATGTAGGAGCTGGTTGGGCTGCTTGTGTAGTTCAAGCAGACACACACACACAAACAGACGAAGACACACACATACGCAGTCACACACAATGACAGATACATAAACACACACACACAGACAAATGCATAATGAAAACCCTATCCCCCCGCCCCCTTGTTAACGCCGTTAGCTCTGTTAGCTCTGTTAGCACCGTTAGCTCTGTTAGCACAGTTAGCTCTGTTAGCGTTAGCGCCGTTAGCTCTATTAGCGCGGTTTGCTGTTTGCTCCGTTAGTGTTAGCTCTGTTAGCTCCGTTAGCATTAGCTCCATTCATGTTTATTGATTCAGTTCATTAATTCATGTTAACAGAGACATGAAGCAGAGGAGAGAAGCAGACACAGACAGCTGAGGTGATCAACAGAGACAGACAAGGAGAAAGCCACAGAAACACAGCTGAGAGCAATTCATTAATCAGGGACTGACTACCTCTGATATCTGCCGTTTTCTCAAATTGCAGCCTTTTTCAATTGTCCGCTGCTTCGCCATAGTTTCTCCTAGAGACTTCATTCAAACTTTAAAATGTAGATAATTTTGTCGGCTCGAACACACCCCGTGTCCCTTTCAAAATTTCCCAGGGGGAATTTTCTAGTTATTATTTTTCATCTTCCTCCAAGTTTTCGTCCCTTAACTCGCCCCGCAGCTTTGAGAAAACCCTCGCAAATTATATATCAAAACGTGCGTATTGTTCGGGATCGGTGTGCTACTACTTTTCAACGCGAAAAACTGCGATAAATTTCCCATAAGAAATGAATGGGACGGGCGAAAAAAACAAGATTGAAATTGGAGTTTTTCAAACATCTGTAGCTCAGGCATACATTCACCGAGAGACTTCATTTCAACTTTAAAATGTAGACCCAAGTCTGGTCTATTGGTGTGTTCATCCACATTTTGATTGGTCCTATAGTTTTTGATCAGTCACTGTTCAATGACAGTGATCGTTTGGAGGGAAATTTGAGGATTATAATGGGTGTGTATTGCGCGGAATGTTCGTGCTAGAGTGCGTGCTAGAGTGGCACAGAGTCTAAAAACGATCTGAAAATCTTCTCTTTTTCTCGTCGCTACGGCCACAAATTACACTCTACACGCATAATTTTGGGATCAGTTTGTAGACAAACTTGTCCTCTTTCGTGTGATGTCCTCGAAAAAGCCGAGAGACTTACTGAATTTAAATAGTGAGGCTTTTTGTGCAGCCAGCTCCCTCCTGCTCTCCCATTAAGTCCCATGTTAAAATTCAGAGCTGTTTTGTGAGAAAAGCAGAAATGCCTCCTGTCTTTAGATCGCCATAAAACGAAAAGTTGTTGTGTTAGGAATAAAACGAGGAGATGGTCGGACTCAGGAAGTTCTCGGGAGTCCGATGATCTATAGTACACTCTGATACGAGGTACGGTTCTCTCACCAGAGGATTTAGTTCCGGAGGTTCGCCGAACCCAAATCTCACTGCATACAATACAAACTCCTGTTCTCTGAGTCGCAGAGTCTTTTTAAGTCGACCATTTTGTCATTTTTCTAAAGAATATCTGGACATAAAACACACGTACATCTGGCCCAGACTTGTCCGCATCTCACAGTGTAATCGGTTTTTCGATAGCAGCTACGGTTTTGACACAATCGCAAGTTGTTCGGAAGAAACCGACAGCGAAAAAGCCGCTTTTCAGTTAACAGGTGTAACTGTCATTAACTGTCATTTACACACACACCGGTCAATAACCCACGCACACACATCTGCAGGACAACAAGCCTGAGAATGATTATCTTAACGAGCTCAGTCAAAACAAGGGCATTGTTTGAAAACAATCTCTGTCCAACAAACAGTTAAACTCAGCTTCACCAAGCGCTTTGCCAAAAAGGTTGAGACAGTAGTCACACAAACGCACACACAAGCAGGGCTAACCAACAGCTAAAAAGTGATTAAAAACAAGCACGTCAAAACTGAACAGGAACAGGTAAACAGTGGGAGAGGTGCAGAGGTAATTATCAGCAGGTGGGGCAGAAGTTACACACGCACACAAACACACACACACACACACACATTCAGACACACATATACCAGACACATCTCCATGTAGGAGCTGGTTGGGCTGCTTGTGTAGTTCAAGCAGACACACACACACACACAAACAGACGAAGACACACACATACGCAGACACACACAATGACAGATACATAAACACACACACACAGACAAATGCATAATGAAAACCCCATCCCCCCGCCCCCTTGTTAACGCCGTTAGCTCTGTTAGCTCTGTTAGCACCGTTAGCTCTGTTAGCACAGTTAGCTCTGTTAGTGTTAGCGCCGTTAGCTCTATTCGCACCGTTAGCTGTTCGCTCCGTTAGTGTTAGCTCTGTTAGCTCCGTTAGCATTAGCTCCATTCATGTTTATTGATTCAGTTCATTAATTCATGTTAACAGAGACATGAAGCAGAGGAGAGAAGCAGACACAGACAGCTGAGGTGATCAACAGAGACAGACAAGGAGAAAGCCACAGAAACACAGCTGAGAGCAATTCATTAATCAGGGACTGACTACCTCTGATATCTGCAGTTTTCTCACATTGCAGCCTTTTTCAATTGTCCGCTGCTTCGCCATAGTTTCTCCTAGAGACTTCATTCAAACTTTAAAATGTAGATAATTTTGTCGGCTCAAAATGACCCTCGGCACATTTTGATATCTCTTACGGTTTTCGAGCTATGACCATCGAAGGCCGACGTAAGACGCAAACAACTGCGATAAATTTCCCATAAGAAATGAATGGGGAAATTTCCTCAAATTTCAGCCTTTTTCAATTGTCCGCTGCTCGGCCATACTTTGTCCTAGAGACTTCATTCAAACTTTAAAACGTAGATAATTTTGTCGGCTCCAACACACCCCGTGTCCCTTTCAAAATTTCCCAGGGGGAATTTTCTAGTTATTAGGGACACGGGGCACGCTCCGAGGCACTGGCTCCTGCAGCTCTGCTGCAGGAGCCAGTGACTCGGGGCGTAGCCCCGAGTCACTTATTACTATCCCGCGCGTTTCTTCTTCTTCTTCTTCTTATTATTTTTCATCTTCCTCCAAGTTTTCGTCCTCAAACTCGCCCCGCAGCTTTGAGAAAACCCTCGCAAATTATATATCAAAACGTGCGTATTGTTCGGGATCGGTGTGCTATTACTTTTCTCAAATTTATCGCAGTTTTTCGCGTCGTAAGACGCGAAAAACTGCGATAAATTTCCCATAAGAAATGAATGGGACGGGCGAAAAAAACAAGATTGAAATTGGAGTTTTTCAAACATCTGTAGCTCAGGCATACATTCACCGAGAGACTTCATTTCAACTTTAAAATGTAGACCCAAGTCTGGTCTATTGGTGTGTTCATCCACATTTTGATTGGTCCTATAGTTTTTGATCAGTCACTGTTCAATGACAGTGATCGTTTGGCGGGAAATTTTGAGATTATAATGGGTGTGTATTGCGCGGAATGTTCGTGCTAGAGTGCGTGCTAGAGTGGCACAGAGTCTAAAAACGATCTGAAAATCTTCTCTTTTTCTCGTCGCTACGGCCACAAATTACACTCTACACGCATAATTTTGGGATCAGTTTGTAGACAAACTTGTCCTCTTTCGTGTGATGTCCTCGAAAAAGCCGAGAGACTTACTGAATTTAAATAGTGAGACGTTTTGTGCAGCCAGCGCCCTCCTGTTCTCCCATTAAGTCCCATGTTAAAATTCAGAGCTGTTTTGTGAGCAAAGCAGAAATGCCTCCTGTCTTTAGATCGCCATAAAACGAAAAGTTGTTGTGTCAGGAATAAAACGAGGAGATGGCCGGACTCAGGAAGTTCTCGGGAGTCCGATGATCTATAGTACACTCTGATACGAGGTACGGTTCTCTCACCAGAGGATTTAGTTCAGGAGGTTCGCCGAACCCAAATCTCACTGCATACAATACAAACTCCTGTTCTCTGAGTCGCAGAGTCTTTTTAAGTCGACCATTTTGTCATTTTTCTAAAGAATATCTGGACATAAAACACACGTACATCTGGCCCAGACTTGTCCGCATCTCACAGTGTAATCGGTTTTTTGATAGCAGCTACGGTTTTGACACAATCGCAAGCTGTTCGGAAGAAACCGACAGCGAAAAAGCCGCTTTTCAAGGGAGGAGTTTAACAGGTGCAACTGTCATTTACACACACACCGGTCAATAACCCACGCACACACATCTGCAGGACAACAAGCCTGAGAATGATTATCTTAACGAGCTCAGTCAAAACAAGGGCATTGTTTGAAAACAATCTCCATCCAACAAACAGTTAAACTCAGCTTCACCAAGCGCTTTGCCAAAAAGGTTGAGACAGTAGTCACACAAATGCACACACACAAGCAGGGCTAACCAACAGCTAAAAAGTGATTAAAAACAAGCACGTCAAAACTGAACAGGAACAGGTAAAAAGTGGGAGAGGTAGAGAGGTAATTATCAGCAGGTGGGGCAGAAGTTACACAGGCACACACGCACACACACACACACACACACATTCAGACACATATATACTATACACATCTCCATGTAGGAGCTGGTTGGGCTGCTTGTGTAGTTCAAGCAGACACACACACACAAACAGACGAAGACACACACATACGCAGTCACACACAATGACAGATACATAAACACACATACACAGACAAATGCATAATGAAAACCCCATCCCCCCGCCCCCTTGTTAACACCGTTAGCTCTATTAGCTCTGTTAGCACAGTTAGCTCTGTTAGCGTTAGCGCCGTTAGCTCTATTCGCGCCGTTAGGTGTTAGCTCCGTTAGTGTTAGCTCTGTTAGCATTAACTCCATTCATGCTTATTGATTCAGTTCATTAATTCATGTTAACAGAGACATGAAGCAGAGGAGAGAAGCAGACACAGACAGCTGAGGTGATCAACAGAGACAGACAAGGAGAAAGCCACAGAAACAGACGAAGACACACACATACGCAGTCACACACAACGACAGATACATAAACACACACACACAGACAAATGCATAATGAAAACCCCATCCCCCCGCCCCCTTGTTAACGCCGCTAGCTCTATTAGCTCTGTTAGCACAGTTAGCTCTGGTTGCGTTAGCGCCGTTAGCTCTATTCGCACCGTTAGCTGTTCGCTCCATTAGTGTTAGCTCTGTTAGCTCCGTTAGCATTAGCTCCATTCATGTTTATTGATTCAGTTCATTAATTCATGTTAACAGAGACATGAAGCAGAGGAGAGAAGCAGACACAGACAGCTGAGGTGATCAACAGAGACAGACAAGGAGAAAGCCACAGAAACACAGCTGAGAGCAATTCATTAATCAGGGACTGACTGCCTCTGATATCTGCCGTTTTCTCACATTGCAGCCTTTTTCAATTGTCCGCTGCTTCGCCATAGTTTCTCCTAGAGACTTCATTCAAACTTTAAAACGTAGATAATTTTGTCGGCTCCAAATGACCCTCGGCACATTTTGATATCTCTTACGGTTTTCGAGCTATGACCATCGAAGGCCGACGTAAGACGCGAACAACTGCGATAAATTTCCCATAAGAAATGAATGGGGAAATTTCCTCAAATTTCAGCCTTTTTCAATTGTCCGCTGCTCGGCCATACTTTGTCCTAGAGACTTCATTCAAACTTTAAAACGTAGATAATTTTGTCGGCTCGAACACACCCCGTGTCCCTTTCAAAATTTCCCAGGGGGAATTTTCTAGTTATTTTTCATCTTCCTCCAAGTTTTCGTCCCTTAACTCGCCCCGCAGCTTTGAGAAAACCCTCGCAAATTATATATCAAAACGTGCGTATTGTTCGGGATCGGTGTGCTATTACTTTTCTCAAATTTATCGCAGTTTTTCGCGTCGTAAGACGCGAAAAACTGCAATAAATTTCCCATAAGAAATGAATGGGACGGGCGAAAAAAACAAGATTGAAATTGGAGTTTTTCAAACATCTGTAGCTCAGGCATACATTCACCGAGAGACTTCATTTCAACTTTAAAATGTAGACCCAAGTCTGGTCTATTGGTGTGTTCATCCACATTTTGATTGGTCCTATAGTTTTTGATCAGTCACTGTTCAATGACAGTGATCGTTTGGAGGGAAATTTTGAGATTATAATGGGTGTGTATTGCGCGGAATGTTCGTGCTAGAGTGCAGCTAGAGTGGCACAGAGTCTAAAAACGATCTGAAAATCTTCTCTTTTTCTCGTCGCTACGGCCACAAATTACACTCTACACGCATAATTTTGGGATCAGTTTGTAGACAAACTTGTCCTCTTTCGTGTGATGCCCTCGAAAAAGCCGAGAGACTTACTGAATTTAAATAGTGAGGCTTTTTGTGCAGCCAGCTCCCTCCTGCTCTCCCATTAAGTCCCATGTTAAAATTCAGAGCTGTTTTGTGAGCAAAGCAGAAATGCCTCCTGTCTTTAGATCGCCATAAAACGAAAAGTTGTTGTCTCAGGAATAAAACGAGGAGATGGTCGGACTCAGGAAGGTCTCGGGAGTCCGATGATCTATAGTACACTCTGATACGAGGTACGGTTCTCTCACCAGAGGATTTAGTTCCGGAGGTTCGCCGAACCCAAATCTCACTGCATACAATACAAACTCCTGTTCTCTGAGTCGCAGAGTCTTTTTAAGTCGACCATTTTGTCATTTTTCTAAAGAATATCTGGACATAAAACACACGTACATCTGGCCCAGACTTGTCCGCATCTCACAGTGTAATCGGTTTTTTGATAGCAGCTACGGTTTTGTCACAATCGCAAGTTGTTCGGAAGAAACCGACAGCGAAAAAGCCGCTTTTCAAGGGAAGAGTTTAACAGGTGCAACTGTCATTTACACACACACCGGTCAATAACCCACGCACACACATCTGCAGGACAACCAGCCTGAGAGTGATTATCTTAACGAGCTCAGTCAAAACAAGGGCATTGTTTGAAAACAATCTCCGTCCAACAAACAGTTAAACTCAGCTTCAGAAAGCAGTTTCGCAAAAAGGTTGAGACAGTAGTCACACAAACACACACACAAAAAGGGCTAACCAACAGCTAAAAAGTGATTAAAAACAGCACGTCAAAACTGAACAGGAACAGGTAAACAGTGGGAGAGGTGCAGAGGTAATTATCAGCAGGTGGGGCAGAAGTTACACAGGCACACACGCACGCACACACACACACACACACACATTCAGACACACATATACCAGACACATCTCTATGTAGGAGCAGGTTGGGCTGCTTGTGTAGTTCAAGCAGACACACGCACACAAACAGACGAAGACACACACATATGCAGTCACACACAATGACAGATACATAAACACACACACACAGACAAATGCATAATGAAAACCCCATCCCCCCGCCCCCTTGTTAACGCCGTTAGCTCTGTTAGCTCTGTTAGCACCGTTAGCTCTGTTAGCACAGTTAGCTCTGTTAGCGTTAGCGCCGTTTGCTCTATTAGCGCGGTTAGCTGTTAGCTCCGTTAGTGTTAGCTCTGTTAGCTCCGTTAGCATTAGCTCCATTCATGTTTATTGATTCAGTTCATTAATTCATGTTAACAGAGACATGAAGCAGAGGAGAGAAGCAGACACAGACAGCTGAGGTGATCAACAGAGACAGACAAGGAGAAAGCCACAGAAACACAGCTGAGAGCAATTCATTAATCAGGGACTGACTACCTCTGATATCTGCAGTTTTCTCACATTGCAGCCTTTTTCAATTGTCCGCTGCTTCGCCATAGTTTCTCCTAGAGACTTCATTCAAACTTTAAAATGTAGATAATTTTGTCGGCTCGAACACACCCCGTGTCCCTTTCAAAATTTCCCAGGGGGAATTTTCTAGTTATTATTTTTCATCTTCCTCCAAGTTTTCGTCCCTTAACTCGCCCCGCAGCTTTGAGAAAACCCTCGCAAATTATATATCAAAACGTGCGTATTGTTCGGGATCGGTGTGCTATTACTTTTCGACGCGAAAAACTGCGATAAATTTCCCATAAGAAATGAATGGGACGGGCGAAAAAAACAAGATTGAAATTGGAGTTTTTCAAACATCTGTAGCTCAGGCATACATTCACCGAGAGACTTCATTTCAACTTTAAAATGTAGACCCAAGTCTGGTCTATTGGTGTGTTCATCCACATTTTGATTGGTCCTATAGTTTTTGATCAGTCACTGTTCAATGACAGTGATCGTTTGGAGGGAAATTTTGAGATTTTAATGGGCGTGTATTGCGCGGAATGTTCGTGCTAGAGTGCGTGCTAGAGTGGCACAGAGTCTAAAAATGATCTGAAAATCTTCTCTTTTTCTCGTCGCTACGGCCACAAATTACACTTTACACGCATAATTTTGGGATCATTTTGTAGACAAACTTGTCCTCTTTCATGTGATGTCCTCAAAAAACCCGAGAGACTTACTGAATTTAAATTGTGAGACTTTTTGTGCAGCCAGCTCCCTCCTGCTCTCCCATTAACACCCATGTTAAAATTCAGAGCTGTTTTGGGAGCAAAGCAGAAATGCCTCCTGTCTTTAGATCGCCATAAAACGAAAAGTTGTTGTCTCAGGAATAAAACGAGATTATATTCGGACTCAGGAAGTTCTCGGGAGTCCGATGATCTATAGTACACTCTGATAGGAGGTACGGTTCTCTCCCGAGGGGGGGTTGTTTAGGAGGTGCGCAGAACCCAAATCTCACTGCATACTGCCTGCTCTCTGCATCCTGCCTGCTTCTAACCGCCCCCAAGTTGTCTGAGCTGAACCCACAGGCACAGCTGAGAGCAATTCATTAATCAG
Source organism: Chelmon rostratus (assembly GCF_017976325.1). Classification (NCBI taxonomy): domain Eukaryota; kingdom Metazoa; phylum Chordata; class Actinopteri; order Chaetodontiformes; family Chaetodontidae; genus Chelmon; species Chelmon rostratus. The sequence continues at coordinate 795,978 of NC_055661.1, read as the reverse complement.
GGACTGACTACCTCTGATATCTGCCGTTTTCTCAAATTGCAGCCTTTTTCAATTGTCCGCTGCTTCGCCATAGTTTCTCCTAGAGACTTCATTCAAACTTTAATACGTAGATAATTTTGTCGGCTCGAACACACCCCGTGTCCCTTTCAAAATTTCCCAGAGGGAATTTTCTAGTTGGTTGTACAATATCTCTTGCCAAATTTGGTCCTACATTGACAAAGAAACTATAAAATTTGTTTGCAATATCTTCCTTATTGTAAATATAATTATCACCCTTTAAGATGGATTGTGGAGAAACAGTTTTTCCACTATTCTTTCTATTTAAGCTATTTATTAATTTCCAGGTTTCTATGATGTTTTTTCTGCTTTCTTCCACTAATTTACTATAATAATTATCCTTACTTCACCTAATTATATTTGGCAGTTTATTTTTGTATAGTTTATAAGGTCTTTCAGCTTTTTCTGTTCTACTTCTTAAAAATTCTCTATATAGTGTATTTTTCTTTTTAATTGCATTTTTTAGTGTTTTGGGTATCCATGGCTTATTTTCATTTTTATTTCTATCACTATATGTTCTCAAGGGACAATTTTTATCATAGCAATCTTTAAATATCCTTAAAAGTGAATTATAAGCCTCATTTACGTCAGGAACATACACAGATTCCCTGGTTTGTCTCATTAGATCCATTTTCAGTGCCTCCAGTGTTACTGGGTTTCTCAGTCTCGATGTTATTTGAGGTTTTTTTTCAGGATTTCCCTTGGGATTACAGTGAAAAGTAATAGAAATTGGTAAATGATCACTAATGTCTTGGATGAACAACCCCCCTACAGTTGCATCTATGATGTTAGAGTAAATATTATCTATGAGAGTTGCACTGGACCTAGTAATTCTACTTGGTTTAGTGATCCTTGGGAATAAACCAATGCTATACATGGTGTTAATGAAATCACTTGTTCCCATTTGACCCTGTGGATTTAATAAATCAATGTTGAAGTCCCTACATATGAATACAGTCTTCTTGATTTTTTCATACAATTCAATCATTTGTTCCTTAAGAATTTCTATTCCACATGCAGGAGCTTTGTAAACACAACTTATGATTATGTTTTTAGTTTTCTCCATCTCAATTTCTACCGTTACTAATTCCAATTTATCATCTATCTCTTTAGACATGTTTTTGACTTGTTTACATTGTAGGGTCTCATCAACATATAAGGCCACACCCCCACCCCTTTTTTTTCTTCCTAATAACCCTCCTGTTGTCTTCGGGTCAATTTTGACCCGTTTTCAAGTGTTTGCAGATCATAACTATGGTTTTCTCTTATATAATTGCTTGAAAATGACATGGATGGTTCCATACTATGCTCTTTGCAAGTAAAATTAATTATGACTATATACTTTGAATTATGTTTGTTTTATTAAAATTTATAGCATCTGTGATCTTCCCGGGTCAAATTTGACCCGGCCACAATAAGTGGTATAATGGATCATACTATTGTGCTTTCCAGTACAATAAACACACACACATGCGCGCACACACACAACACACACACACACACACACACAACACACACAACACACACACACACACACACAAAGTTACTAATTTGTAAACTTGATTCCATGACAACTTTTGATGCACCACACACTTTGATGCGCCACATGCTTCAAAGCAACAGGTGTTACTACTTTGCATTATGCCTCCAAATAATGCAATCATCACACCTTTGATATGCCTCAGCTCCCTCAGAGCATTTCACATTTCATTTTGAGACAGCACCATGAAGAGGAGCTACAAATTAGCACAGGCTCTTGAGCACATTTGGAGCCCTGTCGAGGAGGAGATAGATGAGGAAGAACCTGCAGAAGAGGAGGAAGAAGTGTCAGAGGAAGAGAACATCACTGAAAATGATGAGGATTATGCTCCAACTGACGAGGAGGAATCATCTGATGAAGAGGAACCTGCTGACACTGAAAATCATTTCCAATCCAAAAATGGAAATGTAGTCTGGTCCTCCATTCCTCCAACTGACCGAAGGCGTATGTTGGGTGCAGAGAGGGAGAGGAGTCCCCGAGGGCCAACAAGGTATGCTATTTCTCGTGCTGATAGCATAAAGTCTACATTTCACTTGTTTATGTCAGAAGAAATTGAAGAGGTGGTACTACAAATGACGAATACGGAGGGGCGTCGTGTGTATGGTGACAAGTGGGACGAGATGGACAAAACTCAGCTAGAAGGATATTTGGGTCTTCTTATTCTTGCTGGCGTCTACAAGTCCAGTAAAGAGAGTACGTTTAGCCTATGGCATGCTCAATCTGGGAGGGCAATTTTTTGTGCCACCATGCAACTGAAGACATTTCACATCCTCTCAAGGGTAATTTGTTTTGATGATCGTGACACCAGACCAACACGCCGTGCAAGAGACAAACTTGCTGCCATCCGAGAGGTGTGGGATAAGTGGTTGTGTCGCCTGCCGCTCATGTACAATCCTGGTACTGATGTAACAGTGGATGAGCGCCTGGTCCCATTCAGAGGTCGCTGTGCTTTCAAGCAATACATGCCAAGTAAACCAGGAAAATACGGCATCAAAATCTGGGTAGCCTGCGATGCCCAGACCAGCTACGCCTGGAACATGCAAATGTACACAGGCAAACCTGTGGATGGCCAGCCGGAGAAAAATCAGGGCCAGCGCGTAGTTCTCGAGGTGACGGAGGGTCTTCGGGGACACACCATCACCTGCGATAATTTTTTCACCTCCTATGCCCTTGGCCAGGAGCTGCTGAAGAGGAAGATGGCCATGGTCGGAACAGTAAGGAAGAACAGACCAGAGCTTCCCCCTGTACTGCTGGCGACAAGAGAGAGGGAAAAGTTCTCTTCCCAGTTCGTGTTTACTGACACGCATGCTCTGGTCTCCTACTGCCCCAAAAAGAGAAGGAATGTGCTTCTCATGAGCACTCTGCATCGGGACACTGCAGTTAGCTCCATGGAGGAAAAAAAGCCCCAGATCGTCCTTGACTACAACAAGAACAAGGGGGGAGTCGACAACCTCGACAAGGTATTGAACTTTTTTCATGTAATATTTCTTGATATTCATACAAAGCTTGTGTAAATAAGCAAATAATAAATTTTGAATGATTTGTTGTTTATTACTTTTGCTGCAGGTCACCAGTGTATACAGCTGCAAACGGATGACAGCCCGTTGGCCCCTGGTGGTTTTCTATAATATGCTTGACGTGTCTGCATACAACTCCTTCATCCTGTGGAGAGAGATCAACCCAACCTGGAATCAGGGGAAGTGCCACAAGAGGAGGCTGTTCCTCGAGGAGCTTGGGAGAGAACTTGTGACACCACTCATTAATCGACGCCAGGTACTTCCCCGCACACCAGCCTCTGCCAGCTTGGTAATGGAAGTCCAGCAGGGTGCAATGACCACTGTACCAGCTCCCCCTCACAAAGCTGCTCCTCCTCTTCCATCACCCGCAAGGAAGAGGTGCCGATTCTGCGTGGGTGACAAGAAAACGAGCACCACGTGCCACAAGTGCGGTGTATATATTTGCAAAAGACATTGCATCATGACCATACACTGCCATTCGTGCAAATGAAAACACACACACACACACACAGACACACAGTTTTTCTCTGTTTATATGAAGTTCATAATTGTTTTAGAAATAAATGTTGTACTTGATTTCATGATTTTGATGTGCCCCTACCTACATGTTGACACACACACACTGACACACACATGCACACGCACGCACACACACACACACACACACACGCACACACAGTTTCTGTGATTATATGAATTTCAAAATAATTTTGAAAATAAATGTTATACTTTTGAAATCACATTTATTTGTTATTTGTATCAATTGTATCAGTTTTGACCTGGGAATATCCTGGCTAATGTTTGACATATACCAGTGAGTGATTATCCAAAATAACCTTTTTTATTTTGCTTGAAAACATAATACAATAATATAATATAATTTCATGTACATGTGGTATATTGTCCATAATTAAAAGTATAGTGAAGTATAATAAAAAAGAATAAGAAGTGTAAAAAAAAAAAGTTAAAAATTTGTGGTCATGAGTTAGACTGAAATTGGCTAAAAATATGGAACACAGAATTGTGTGATTATTTTATAATTTATGCTTCATAAACAGTCAAACCACACCGGGTCAATTTTGACCCGGGAGGACAACAGGTGTGACTATTTGCTGCAATTCAGAAAATTTACATTGTTTCAAAACACTATCCTGACTAAACTTTGACATATACCAGTCTGTGATAATACATCAACTTATGTGCCTCAGATCATAACTATATTCAAAATAGTTCAGTATTTCTGCTTTTTTTAACTCAAAAATGACGTATAATTTTATGTAAATGAGGACTATTATACCATACAATACAAAAATGAATGTAAAATTTGTGGTAATTGGTTGGAAATAAGTTGACTAAAAAGGTGCAACACAGAAATGTGTGATCATTTTATACTTCATGCTTTATAAACAGTCAAACCACACCGGGTCAATTTTGACCCGGGAGGACAACAGGTGTGACTATTTGCTGCCATTAAAAAATTTTACATTATTTCAAAACAGTGTCCTGACTAAACTTTGACATGTGCCAGTCTGTGATAATACATCAATTTATGTGCCTCAGATCATAACCATAGTCAAAATAATCAGAATTTCTGTTTTTTTTTTAATCAAAAATGAAGTGTAACTTTTTATAAATTACATCTATTATATCATACATTACAAAAATAAGTGTAAAATATATGTTGATGTGTTGGAAACAAGTTGACTAAAAAGGTTCAACACAGAATTTGATGATTATTTTATACTTCATGCTTTACAAGCACTCAAACCAGACTGGGTCCCATAGTAAATGGGAAGACAATACGAGGGTTAACATAAAACATCTGATACATAATCTTTTACTATTTCATCAGTCAGCCAAGTTTCTGAAACAGTTACAGCACTAAACTTAGTTTTCAATATCCTCAGGAAGTCATAGACCTTTGAGAAATTTTCAATTAGGCTTCTGCTATTTATATGTAAGATTGAGAATACACCTACCATTTTAACCTTTACCCTGCATTGCTGTTCACTGTAATACCTACATTCATTGTGCATGAAAAAAAAATGTTTCTGGATAAAAGTCCCAGTCCATGTTGTGTTTTCTTTTTCCAGAGTAATCAAATGTTTCATAATTAAAATCTAGATATGAATATGATATGAGTGGTCATATCCTTTCCTCCAGTTGTTACAACTAGCTCTTCACTTTCACATTCCATCATTGGTGAAAAAATAAACAGTAACTCATAATTAAATAAAAATACCAAAAGCACTGAAAATGGACTCACACGTGTCCAAAGTTCCACTCAATTGTTCCTCCACAATGTCCCCACAGTCCAGCATCTCCGGCAGGATGATAAAGCTGTACAAGGCAAATAGCATATCAAGTCCGTAGGCCCACTCCCAATACTCACGCCAGGTCAGCTACTCCAAACCACTCCGTGCTCCAATCTCACTCGGGAGAAAGCTCTGGTCTCTGTCGTCCAACCATTACGCACATTGTCCAAACTCATTTCTGTTGCCCAAAACTCCCGATAAGATGTCCATAATACTCCTGAATGAAGTCTGAAATGTCAGAGCCAAACTTGTCACTTTAAATATTTCTATTTGTCCATTCAGACTCATTGGAATTTATCCAGTACTTCAATCTTCCTTGTGCGTATCCAGATCTTACAGTCTCTTGTCCACGTTGATTTAATTTTTCTCTTTTTTCTCAATAAACACATCTAGCAATGTCCGCATTCTTTTTCGTTAGATGCTCATTTATGTAGACATGAGTCTCTTTCAGCTTGTTTCCTTGTCTCAGAAGGTCTGTCTTGTGTTTCCGATTTGCAAACCGTATGATGATATTGGGCTTAGTTTGGCATGCTCCGTTTGAGGCTCTTTTTGGTAAAAGATGACAGGCTGATATACTTTCCTTTTGAATGGTTATTTGTTTACTGTAAAAGAACTGAATCACCTGTTCCTCAAGAGTCTGTAGCTCGTGCATTTGAGCGTCCTCTCCCCTTAACTCCCTGCTGGCAACTCGTGCGTAAGAGTGGTGTTTGGTTTTCAATCCACTTATCACCACATTATCCATGCGTGTATATTGTTCCAAGTCGTCGACTCTCCGCTCCAGAAGCGCAATCTTGTCATCTTTTTACTTGATCAGTTTCTTCAGACTCTTCACCTCTTCCTTCACCAGATCTTTCACATCTTTCAGCAAATTGACTGTTTTGTCCTGCAACACATTGATTTTCCCCGTAAGGGCGTCTGTTGCGCTTGCCTTGGGATCTTTCTGATTAATCTTTATTCAAAATGTTCCCCCATAACATAGCAGATAGTATATGAACATAGTACGGCACTAATGATCTAATAAGCAGCAAAGTAGCATAGCTAATAACAATAAAGGTTGCCTACGAGACGAGAAAGCACAAAGACCCCGGGGGAGAAGCCAAGTCAGTAACATGCCTTGATAGGACAGGAACGCATACAGATGGAGAGGGAGAGAAGAACAGAGGTTTGAGTGTCATTGGAAGTCCCTCTGCAGCCTAATCCTATGGCAGCATAGCTAGGGGCTGGTCCAAGGCAAGCCTGAGCCAGCCCTAAATGTAAGCTTTTCCTTCATTAACAGACTGCTGCATTCAGTGTGTAAGAAGGAACGCTACCGCAGATCCTTCATTCCATCAGCTGTCAGATTATTCAACTCCAGCATCACTAAACAAAAGACTGTGTTGATGTTGTTTGGATAATAACCTGTTGTTTTTCTCTCATCATTTATGACAACATAAGCTCATATCCTTAATTCTGTGCAATATTACGTATTTCCTTTACATTTTGTGCAATACATATCATTTACTGTTTTGTATATTTTATTCTTCTGTGCAACAGTAGTAACACTATTTATTATTATCTTTAATTTGAAGATCTGAAGGCAGCCTACATTGTTTTGTTTTTTTCCACACAGCTATTGGGGCAATACATATTTTTTAACATATTTTTAAATATATTTTTTAACATATTTTTTTCTTTTATATAGTCGAATTTCATTTTGCTTGTTTAATATGTACATATACATAGTCTACTTTTTTTTATCTTGTATTGTTTTGTTTATATATATACAGTATATTCTCTATCTCTGCTGCTATTTTTCTTCCCACTGCAATTACATGCTGCTAATTTCCCCGGCTGGCGATGAATAAAGTTTTATCTTATCTTATCTTATCAAAGAGGCAAGTTTTAAGCCTGCTCTTAAAAGTAGAGAGGGTGTCTGCCTCCCAGACAATAGCTGGAAGATGGTTCCACAGGAGAGGAGCTTGATAACTAAAGGCTCTGGCTCCCATTCTGGTTTTAGAGACTTTAGGAACCATCAGTAAGCCTGCATTCTGGGATCGCAATTTTCTACTGGGGTAATAGGGTACTATTAAGATAGGCTAATATCGGAAAAATATGGTCTCTTTTCCTGTTTTTTGTCAGAACACGGGCTGCAGCATTCTGGATTAGCTGGAGAGTATTTAGCAACGAATTAGGGCAGCCTGATAGTAAGGAATTGCAATAATCCAGCCTGGAAGTAACAAATGTGTGGACTAGTTTTTCTGCATCATTTTGAGACAGGAGGTGTCTGATTTTTACAATGTTATGTAGGTGGGAAAAAGCAGTCCTTGAAATTTGTTTTACGTGGGAGTTAAATGACATATCCTGATCAAAGATGACTCCCAGATTCCTTATGGTTGTACTAGGGGCCAGCGCTATGCCATCCATAGTTACTATCTCATCAGTCAGTGAGTTTCTAAGGTGTTTAGGCCCAAATATGATAACTTCAGTTTTGTCTGAATTTAGTTACAAAAAATTGTCATCCAGGTCTTTATTTCCTTAAGACACACTTGGAGTTTAGTAAATTGATTGGTTTCCTCTGGCTTCATTGATAAATATAGCAGAGTATCATCTGCATAACAGTGAAAATTTATGGAATGTTTCCTGATTATATTACCTAGAGGAAGCATATATAGATGGAATAGGATCGGTCCAAGCACAGAACCCTGCGGAACTCCGTGACTTGCTTTAGTGTACACAGAGAAGTCATCATTAACCTGTACGAACTGAAATCGTTCTGAAAAGTAGGATTTAAACCAGCTTAATGCAGTTCGCGTAATGCCAATGAGGTGCTCCAGTCTCTGTAATAGGATACCATGGTCAATGGTGTCAAATGCAGCACTAAGATCTAGTAAGACTAGTACAGAGACAAGACTTTGTCTGATGCAATTAGAAGGTCGTTTGTGATTTTGACCAATGCTGTCTCTGTGCTATGGTGCACTCTAATTCCTGACTGGAAATCCTCAAATAAACTATTGTTCTGTAAAAAGTTGTACAACTGACTAGCAACTGCTTTCTCATGGATTTTAGAGAGAAAGGGTAGGTTAGATACAGGTCTGTAGTTGGCTAAAACCCCTGGACCAAGAGTAGGCTTTTTGAGGAGAGGTTTTATTACAGCTACTTTAAAGGACTGTGGTACATAGCCTGTTGATAGAGACAGGTTGATCATGTCTAATACAGAAGATCCAATTAAGGGTAAAACATCTTTAAACAGCTTGGTCGGGATGGGATCCAAGATAGAGGTTGATGATTTTGAGGATATTGTTGAGATTAGTTCATGAAGCTTGACAGGAGAGAATCTGTCAAAAAATACAACAAGTTTAACAACTACTGCTATGGTTTCTGTATTTGAAGATAAATCAGTACCCACTGAAGTTGGTCGTTGCTGATGAGATCACGTCCTTTAATTTAGCTATAGCACTATCTGATAGGCATCTGGTGTAGGAATTTTTGCCGAATGGCGGGAAGTCTGGTAATTGGAATTCAAAAGTAGTCAAATGATGGTCTGACAAAAGAGGATTCTGTGATGAAATTATTAAAGTGTTAGTTATGAATTATTAACTTCAATGCCATATGTCAGAACAAGGTCGAGAGTGTGGTGAAAATAGTGAGTAGGTCCACGAACACTCTGACAGAAGCCAATTGAGTCTAATAATGAGATAAATGCAGTAGTAAGGCTATGATTATCAACGTCCAGTCCACATGAACATTAAAGTCACCTACAATAATTATTTTGTTTGTTTTAAGGACTAACCCTGATAGAAACTCTGAGAATTCAGATATAAATTCAGAATAAAGGACCAGGAGGGTGGTACACTTTGACAAATAAAACTGGCTGTGATGTTTTCCAGGTTTGGTTTGAAAGATTAAGGACAAGGCTTTCAAATGAGTTATAATTGAGTTTAGGTCTAGGGTTGATCAATAAGCTAGAGTCAAAACTCCAACTCCTCTGTCGCTGCCTCGAGGTATTAGTATGACTCGGAGGAGAAGCTTCATTTAGACTAAAATAGATAGATAGATAGATAGATAGATAGATAGATAATTTATTCATCTCCAAAGAGAAATTTGCAGTACAATACTCATCATGAGACAGCCAGGGTTCAGTCAGACAAAATAAATCAATATTATGATCTGATAATAACTCATTTACTAATACAGCTTTAGAGGACAGAGATCTGATATTAATCCACATTTAATTCTCCTATCTTGTACTGACACGGTGGTGGTGTTCATTTTTTTAAAGTTTTGACATATAACCCTTGAGTGCTTGAGCAGAACTAACATTAGTTTATATAGCGGGAGATTAACCGCTGTGATAAAAGAGCAGTAACGCAGTTAGCTCAGATGAGTGTGAGCAGCAGGAGTATCACCTACTAACGCAGCAACTGGAAACAGGAAATGGGACAATACGCTTACCTCAGCACATCAGTCAAGAGTGTTCGAAACAAAGATTTAAAATTCAAGACACTTTATTGTCATTGAGCATGACATGTCAATGAAATTTTCATTGCAACCCCCATGTTAGAAACAAGATAATAAGAAAGATAAGAAAGATTAGAAAGAATAAAATTAAGATAACTACAATAAAAAAAACAAGTGCAATAAAAATATTTGTAAATGCAATTAAAAATATACCAGAATGAAAATATACTAAGGCAATAAAATACACGAAACAATAAACAATAAAATATGCTGGTGAAATGTGCCAACAGAATAAGATATATCAGTGAAATGTGCCAACAGAATAAAATATACAAGCAGAATAAAATATACACAGTGAAATGTGCCAACAGAATAAAATGTACCAGTGGAATTTACCGACAGCAGCTGAAATATACTAAAATGTATATAAACAGTAAACAATAAAATATACCAATGAAATGAAATACCAATGAAAATGAAATGTGCCAATATACTAAAATGTATATAGTTTAGTTAAGTATGTGTGTGTACTTAAAAGTTAGGTACACAGAAGGTGCAGGTGGAGGTGAAGGTGTAAAGGTGCAGTGTGCAGTGGTTCACAGTTCTCACAGTCTCTCACTCCAGTGAGGGGCTGCTGGGGGTGATAGCTCTGACTGCTCTGGGGAAGAAGCTGTCTCTCGGTCTGTTAGTGGTGGTGCGGATGTACCGCTTTCCTGATGGAAGCAGTACAAACAGTCTGTGGCCCGGATGGCTGGGGTCCGTGGCGATGGATCTTGCCCTCATCCTGACCCGGCCTTCATATATAGAGTCTAGGTCAGGAAGATAGATAGATAGATAAACATAGACAGAAACATGCCTGTGAATATTCTCATTCATCCAGGTCATTGTAAGCTTTAGGGCATTTCATCCCGGTACATTTCAAACCTGGGAACACTCTCAGACAAAGGCTGGTGCACCCCAAAGAACAATCTGGTGTATGCAGTCCACTGCAGTGAGGAATGCACAGACTTGTATATTGGGGAAACCAAACAGTCACTGAGCAGACGCATGGCACAACACAGAAGGGCTTACTTTTCAGGGCTGGACTCAGCTGTTTACCTGCATCTCAAGGAGAAAGCACACTCCTTTGAGGATAAAAATGTGCATATTCTGGACAGAGAAGACAGATGGTTTGAAAGAGGTGTACGAGAAGCCATCTATGTCAAGGTTGAAAAACCATCTCTGAACAGAGGGGGAGGTCTGAGACACCACCTATCTCCCACATACAATGCTTTTCTTTCATCTCTCCCAAAGAGATTCAAAGATTTAGCCTCTGAGGATAAACAACAAAGCCATTCACACATGGCTCCAGGAGCCTCCCAATGACAACGATGGGACACTAACGAGGCAAACGACTGTCGTTGACTTCCAAGGGTTGCACCCTACCCCGCCTTAATGGGGGGATCGCTTGCCTCACAATAGAGTGATACCATTCTTGGTTTTGGGGGTTGGCCTCACTCAGGGGATAAATACTTGAACCTAACACCATTGCATTGGACTAGAATTGTCCTATCTAGTCTGGTTGCGCATGAACTGATGAAGCCTGCTCGGATGAGAGGCGAAACGTCTTCTAAGACAAACTGACGAGGTCCAGTTGCGAACGATTGAATGCCCTAAAGCTTACAATGACCTGGATGAATGAGAATATTCACAGGCATGCTCTGTTGGAGTTTGGCTTCCAGCTTCCTTCTGTAGTCGTCCTTACACTTCCTCAGCTTGTCTCGGAGTCTGTGCTGCACTCTCCTCTGCTCCTCTCTGTCTCCAGACCTGAGAGCCCTCTTCTTCTCATTCAGAAGTGCCTTCAGGATGCTGGTGATCCAGGGCTTGTTGTTGGAGAAGCAGCATACAGTCCGGGCTGGCATGGTGGTGTCCTCACAGAATCTGATGTACTCTGTGATGCAGTCGGTCGTGTTGTCAGAGTACATCCCAGTCTGTCGACTCAGCAGTCCTGCAGTGCTTCAGTGGCATCATGTGTCCACCTCCTTACTGTCCTGGTGTGCTTAGGTTGTCTTTTCACCAGAGGGACATACTTTGGAGTCATCCTGACCAAGTTGTGGTCTGACCTGCCAAGGGGGGGAGGGCAGTGGCGTCATATGCGTCAATGGCGTTGGCATAAAGAAGATCCAGGGTTTTATTTTCTCTGGTGGGGCAGTCGATGTACTGATGAAAGTTATTTAAGGTGTTTTTCAGTGAGGCAAGATTAAAATCACCTGTAATAAACATGAATGAATCACCAGCGCCGCCAGCTCGTCCGTTTTATTCCCCAAAGACCTCACGTTTCTCGTTATAATCGCCGGGACCACTGGTTTGTGTCTTCTCCTTTTTTCCCTCCTTTTCACTCCAGAACTGCAGCCCCAGCTTCTCCTCCGTAACTCCTGCGGGACCGCAGGTCTGTCTCCGGGCAGCAGCACGGGTCTACACAGCGCAATCAGCTGTTCGCGCATGTAAACAATGCTCCCACCGCTTCCGTCGGCATCGTTCCCAGTCACAAAAAGTAGGAAAAGTAGAAGAAAAACGTGGAGAAGGGTAGCAAACTTAAGTCCAGCCATTGTCACAACTCTAACAAACAGGTTGTGATTGATCAGAAAAGCAGAAAAAAAGAAGGAACGGACAAATAAACGAAAACTTAAAAAACACGACGGGAGCTGCTGCTACAGGCTGCCACCTGGGACGGCACCAAAAGTGAATGAAGGGGGCAGCCCACGATGCCCTGTGCAGTTTTTTTTTTTTATTCAAATTTTTATTTAGAACAAAATAAAAACAAATCTTACAGCACATCATGTAAACAATTTTTTCCTGTTTTTCCATTTCCTCAATCCCAGAAAATTCACATAAAAATAGAGTTCAAATAAAATAAAACAATCAAAATATGACCCCTGACGTACACCGAGGTAGCATTGGAGGTACAGGAACAAGATCTTAACTTCAAGGGGGTGCTACCACCTTCAATATGCCCCTTATTACTAAATACAGAGTAAAATTGAATAATGAAACAGAATTTAAATGGTGAGAAAGGGTCAAAGTAGAAATAAATAAGATAATAAATAAAAAAATAATCATCATAATAAATAAATAATAATCTTTAATTGAAATACTAATTAAATGAATAAATAATCAATGAGAGAGGAAAAAAATAAAATAAAAAAATAGCATGAGTGATGGCCCAAGTCTACCTACCTGAGCACATTAACATGCCCATATATTTGCATAATTACCTGTTTACACATATATTTATAGACCTTCAGATTCACATTCCCTGGTATGCAGAGGTTCGCAGGTATATCTACACATTAAGCGCTCAATTACCTACTAAAGAAATGAATACCAATAAATAACTGAATAAGTCATAAAAAAATAAGAACAAAAACAAAAAAAATGGTCTTAAGAACCACTTTATAAGTCAGATTATGTTACCTCAATGCATACTGTATTTTCAGGATGTCCAGCAATTATTAAACCTCTCTTGTTCTAACCGTAGAGCAAAAGTAAGCTTTTCCATGACAAAAATGTTATGAGTTACTGCTATCCAATCCTTAATCGTGGGTGCAGCTGCTAACATCCATTTTTCTTTGTGAGGGCTTTCTTACTGGCAATCAACAAGATACTGAACATATATTTATTTGGGAAACCCAGAACAGAGTCTGGTCTCAAACTTTAACACTTTAAGCACCTTTTCCATATTATTTTTAATTTCTGTCCAGTAGTTCAAAAGCAACGGGCAATGCCAAAAGACGTGATAGTGATTTGCTTTTTCTTCCCCACAAGACCTCCAACATGCAGTGTTTTTATGTAAGAATGTATTTTGTGCCGGGGTTTTAAAAAAATCTGACTAGGTTTTTCCAGCCAAATTCCCTCCAGGATAAGGCTGAGGTACTCTTCCATTGTTGTTTATTCAGTTTTTCCCATGTTTCCAAATGTCATAAAAAGTTACCTTCCTTTTCCCATTTTTCCTTTATATAGATTGTACTCTGGCCATACAGCTCCCCTATTCCATTACATAATTTAGAAATGATTTTTGCCCCTGGATCTGACTTAAAAGCCATTAGAAAGATCTTCAGAATGCCTGAATTAGTTTTATCTAAATCTTCCTTCTTTATCATTTTTTGAGAATAATTTCTAAGTTGTAAAAACTGATAGAAGTCCTGATTTGATAAGCCGTAGTTCTCTTTCAAATCCTGAAAGCTCCTAAACTGTCCGTTATTATAGAAATCGACAGTTTTACCAGCCCCTTTTCTGACCATCTTTTAAATGTTGTGTCCATTTTATTAGGTAAGAAGTTTGATTCATAATATATCCATGTTAATCATTGAAATGGTTCTTTAGTTTGATGTTCTCTGGTCATCTGAAACCAAATTTTTAATGACATTTTTATCCAAGGATTACATTCTTTTACCTGTTTGTCTAATGAGCTGTCTACTATTATAGCTTGTAATGGAATATCACTGGATATTTGGCATTCTATCTCTTTCCATTTTGCAATGTAAGATGGGTTACATATATCCACCAAAGTTTTTATCTGCGCAGCTCTATAGTAGTTTCTCAAATTTGGGAGGGAAAGTCCACCTTTGTCCTTTGATAACTGAAGAGTCTTAAATCTTATTCGAGGTTTCCCTCCCTGCCATATAAATCGTGAAACTATTTTGTCTAATTCTTGGAATTGTCTGGCTGGGATTTCTGTTGGTAAGGTCTGAAATAGGTATAAAAGCCTTGGTAATATATTAATTTTGATGGCCTCTACTTTTTGTGCTATGGTTAAATACGGTAACAGACTCCATCTAGATAGATCTGATTTAATTTTTGAAATTAAAGGGTCATAATTCAAAGACAAAATTTTATCAGTGTTTTTTGGAATATTCACACCAAGATATCTTATCACCTCAGAGTGCCATTTTATCTTAAATGTCTCTCGAATAGTCTGATTTGGCATGTAGTTAAAGGTTAATAACTGAGACTTATGGGTATTTAGCCTGTAACCTGATAATGAACCGTAGTCTGATAAAGTTTTAATTAAATTAGGGAGGGATGAATTAGGGTGCCCTACATATACTAAAATGTCGTCCGTGAATAAGGCAATTTTTTGTTCTACTTGGCCCAGCTTAATTCCATTTATGTTTTCATTTTGTCTTATCCATTGACTTAATGGTTCTACAAAAAACGCAAATAGAAGTGGAGACATAGGACATCCCTGTCTGCAACCCCGTTCCAATTTGAAAGATTTTGATAATGTACCATTAATTCTTTTCCTTGCTGTTATTATATAATGCTTCAATTATTTTAACAAAGTTTTCATGAAAGTTGTATCTATGTAAGACCTTGTATAAAAAAGACCAGTCTACCGAGTCAAAGGCCTTTTCAGCATCTAATCCTAGTACTACAGCCTCTATATTGTTTTGTTTTATATAATTAATTACGTGTAATGTCCGTCTAATATTGTCTCTCGTCTGTCTCTGTCTAATAAAGCCTGTCTGATCCAGGTTAATAATATCTGGGAGAATAGTTTCTAATCTCTTGGAAATAATTGAAGTAAAAAGTTTGTAGTCCTGGTTTAATACACTTATTGGCCTATAATTGGAACATTCAAGCCTATCCTTACCTTCTTTTGGAATTACCGCAATAACTGCTTCACACCATGATGGGGGAGTTTCACCTCCTCCAAGAATCAAATTGAAAGTTCTTAGTAATAATGGTGACAGTGACTCTCTAAAAGTTTGTTATATTCTGCAGTATATCCATCTGAACCAGGTGACTTATTTGTTTTTAGTCGAGTAATAGCCTTCTCCAGTTCTTCAGTTGTTATTTGTCTTAATAAATAAATTAGAGTTCTGATCATCTGAGATTACAGGAAGATTAAGGGAGGTAAGGAGATTATCAGGAGTGGTGTTTCCCTCACTGACTTTTTTGGAATAGAGGTGTTTGTAACAATTTTCAGAGCAGTTATGAATTTCCTGAATTTTATATTTTACTTGTTTGGTAGCTGGGTCTATAGTTTTGAATATTACCCTTTCCGTTTGAAGTTTCTTTAGTTTATAAGCCAATAGTTTTGTTGATTTGCTACCAATCTCATAATATCTTTGTTTTGTAAATGTCATATTTTTCTGAATTTCTATTGAGAGTATTTCATTTATTTGGTTTTTGACTTCTTTAATTTTTTGGGTTGTATCACGTTCAATTTTCCACTTATTTTTCCTTTCAAGTCTATTCAATTCCTGTTCTAACTTATTTAATTATTCCTGTCGAAGTTTCTTTTGGAGTGCCAATCTGGCTATAATTTTGCCCCTGATCACAGCTTTACTAGCATCCCAAAGTATGGACGGGGAAACCTTCCCATTGACATTTTCTGTCAAATATGTCTGGATTTCTCTCTGGATTTCTTGCCTTGTTGGGTCTTTAAGTATAGTTGGATTCAATCTCCATGAAAAACTATTCGTTCTATTTTTAATATCCAGGTCCAAATAAACAGGGCTATGATTCGATAAATCCATCGTTCCAATCCTACAAGTCCTTATTCTACCAACATCCTTATTGAACATAAAAAAATAATCAATCCTGGAGTAGGATGAATGAGGAGCTGAAAAAAACATATAGTCCCTTATAGTCGGGTTTATCTCCCTCCAAACATCACTGATTCCCAATTCTTAAAACAGGCCTCTCATTTTCCTGCTTAGGGTATTATTTAGATTGTGGCAAGGTCCTGACACATCTTTCATTGGATTCAACCTTAAATTAAAATCTCCCTCACATATTATTATTCCCTGTCCTTTACTTATCATTAAATCAAAAATATGTTTATAAAATGCCCATTTACCCCCTGGAGGAGCGTAAACATTTAGCAGAGTGACTACCACTCCATCCAGCCTACTAATCACCATGATGTATCTACCTTCTTTATCTTTAAATTCAGAAAGTCTCTCAAAAGAAAGTTTTGCAGTTATAAGTGTTGCTACACCTCTTCTGCGCCCTGTTTCATATGAGGAGGAGAAAACCTGATTAAAGCCCTGTCTTTTAAGTTTAGCATGCTCTTGTCTGTACAGTGGGTTTCTTGTAAGTACATTATTTCCACCTTTTCTTTTCTCATTTTGTTTAAAATTTTGCTCCTTTTAATTGGATTAAGGACACCTTTAATTGTTAATTTAAACACAAGATACTTGTGCTCAAAAAGAGGATTCATTCTCAGTGAAGAACCTTGGAGCTCTAATCTGCCTCTATACATGCCAAAGAGCAGTGATTCCTAGCACGTCTCTGGGGGTCATCAGGTGGAAACCTCCCTTCAACAGTGTTTCGCCTACTTAGTCCCACTACACCTCCAGGAGGCTAGGCGGTGAACTCCGGCGTCCCAGAGTCACCCCCCCTACTGCCAGTTCACACTGCTCCTACACAATCCAAACAGCACCGCCACGTTCAACTGACCCAGAGATGCTCTAGGTAGTGGCCAGTAACTATTGCTAATGCTAATGCTAACCGCTAAGAAGAACAGAAGAAGACAATACAGTTCCGATGCTACCATTTAGCTAATGTTAAGTGCTAACCGCTACCTGCTAGGAGGAACAGAAGAAGACAATAAAGCTAGATTCACCTATACTGTTAATGTTAACTGCTAACTAACTGCTAAGATAGTATCATACTACCACCGCTTTAGCTATTGTTAGCTGCTACAATACTACCACAGGCCTAGATGCCACATGTAACTGCCGATTGCCACACTACCATCATCTACCCTTGCCTCTCACCAACTGCACCAATAAAAGCGGGGAGGGAATACAAACCCTGGTTGGGGTAGGGGGTAGAAAATAAAGAGGTAGAGTCAAAAGATGAAAGTAGGGATGGGATACAGACCCTTGTTCGGGTAGGGGGTAGAAAATTTAGAGGGTGCTGATGGTGGAGGCCTAAACCACAGACTAGATTGAACAGCCTCTTCTAACATTTCCTTCAAGCAGCAACAAACCCTACCATTTCCTTCAAGAAGCAAACAAAGCAGGAAAACAACCAAAAAGATCAAAAAACAAGCCAACTCTGTATCTTACAACGCAAACTCACCTGAACAGGCCACATGGTCCCAAAGAGAGACTCTAGCTGGCCACACCCCCACCTTATCTAAACTTCCTCTTCCTGGTTCTCCTCCTATTGGCAGAGCGAGAAGATGGGGCGGGGAAAGGAGAGCAGAGGAGAGGTGTCTTGTTCAGACATTTACCTCTTCTCCCGCCGGGTTAGGCATGCATGTTGAATCTGAATACGTTGACTTCAAATACTGTTCAATCTCTGATTTCGTTGCCTTAAGTTGCCCTCCTTTTTCTTGATTAAACAAGCCTTTCAGAAAAATTAAAGGGGTTCCTAAAAAATGCTGACCTTGCACGTTCCTTCTTCTTTCTCTTCTCCCTAAGGTGTTCTGCCCTTCTGAGTACTGCTAACCTGCTTCTCAGTTCCTCCTGCAACACATTAATTCCCTCCCTTTCTTCTTCAGACGCCTTCTTCCACTGCTTTCTTAACTGCCTCCTTTCCTTTACTAACTTCTCTATTTCTCTTTGCCGCCTAGACTTGTCGACCTGCACCCTCTCGCCCTTCCTTTTGACAAGCACCCCAAATCTCTCTCGACCATAGGAGTAGATCACATCTCCAATTTTATCCAATTTCTCCACTACATCTCCTCTAAGCCTGCTTAATATGACTGATAAATCTCTATCAACTGCCTACCACTCTCTGCTATCATTTGCCCTCGGCCACCTAACTCTAGCTTTCTGCTCCATGCCTCTCTCCTTGGCTGGCCTATTGACCTCAACACCAACTGCATCCCCTCTCCGTACCTCCTCCTCTCCAGGGATAGTGTTACTGATATCCTGCGATCTGTGGTTTTCTACCTGTCGCTGGACTTCATCCGACTGATTCGACTGACTTCTCAAGAAATACTGGTCGATGCGGCCACTCTGCCCTTCCACCGCTAAACACTTCCTCCTTCCCTGATGAGTTCTAAGGCCTCGGATTGATGTTACTTTCTGCCAGCCACATGGGCAAACTTGAAGCTTCTTATCCTCTGCTGCACTTTTGCTCTCCTTAGTTGCCTTCACTGTCACCTGAGTACTGCTACCTCTGGCCCTAAGAGATGGGTCCGTGCCCCCATCCCTCACTGAGTCATGTATCCAAGGCATAGTCATATCCGTTATCCTGTTCGTTACCATGCAATCCACCTGTGAGTCATCTTCCACCCCTGCTCTCGCTGACTCTTGGGGTATTTTCGTTATATTGGTTGTAGCTAAGTCTGGTTGTAGCAAGTCTAAGTCTTGCCACTGCTGCCATGGGTTGCTAGCCCATACCAGCACCTGTGGGGTCTTTTCCCTCCTGTCAGCTGTCTTTCCAAGCAGTCACATGGTCTTTCCCTTGTTGTCAGCTGCTCTATTCACAACAGTCACTAGCCAAGCTAGTTTAATATTATAAGTAACTACTCTGACTGATGCAATTTGACCTTCCATACAGTCCAAAAATTCTGCATCACCTTTGTGAACACCCCTCCCCATCTGCTACTCAAACATACATGAAACAGAACAGAACAAATAACAACGTAACAAAGTCGAAATTTAATCATAAAAAATCGAACTTCTCGAAGTGAGGTCATCTTAGCGACCCAAAAGGAGCCGAGATGAAACGACGGCTCGGAGGGAATATCTCCGCTCAGTCCAGGTTGTGGAGCGCCCTCTGCTGTAGCTCCGTGATGCATACAGCCGTACGAATAAGCTCCAGCAGTGACCCTTGACTATTGTCTTTTATCATGTCTCTGCCCTGTGCAGTTTTAACCACCCGTGCCAGTTGTTTCCTCTCCTGTGCCGTTCAGCTGCCATACCGCACTGTCACACTGAGGCAGAGGATGCTTTCAATTGTGGCCCTGTAGAAATTGACGAGCAACCGAGAGGAGAGTCCAGCCCGTTTCAGTTTCCTGGAAGAAGAGCCTTTGTTGTGCCTTCTTCACCAGGCGGGAGGTGTTCATGGACCTGGAAAGATCAGATGTGATGTGGAGGCCCAGGAACATGATGTTGTCCACACGCTCCACCACTTCTCCGTCCATGAGGAGGGGGGCGTGATCCGTCTTCCTGGACCTCCTGAAATCCACAATGACCTCCTTGGTTGTTGGCTGAACACCACTGGGAGAGCTGGCGTATCTCCTCTCTGTAGTGGGTCTCGTTGTTATCTGAGATGAGACCCACTACTGTAGTGTCGTCCGTAAACTTCACGACTGTGTTGGTGGGGTGTATGGCAGCACAGTTGTGAGTAAACATGGTGAAGAGGGCTGGGCTTAGCACACAACCCTGTAGCGTGCCCGTGCTGAGGACCAGAGGGGATGATGTTATGTTCCCTATTCTCACCACCTGAGGCCTGTTGGTGAAAAAGTCTCTGATCCAGTGGCACAGAGACGCAGGTAGACCCACTGCGTGTAGCTTCTGTTAAAAGCTGAGCTAAAGTCTACAAATAGCATCCTGACGTAGGTGTTGGACTGCTGCAGGTGGGTCAGGACTGTGTGCAGGGTGATGGAGACAGCATTCTCTGTGGACCGATTCCCTCTGTAGGCGAACTGAAGGCTGTCTAGGTCAGAGGGGATGAAGCCTCTGATGTACCTGACAATAATCTGCTCAAAGCACTTCATGATTACCGGGGTCAGAGCAACAGGCCAGTAGTCATTCAGGCAGGTGATGGATGTCTTCTTCGGTACCGGAATGATGGTGGAGGACTTGAGGCACTCAGGAACTGTAGACAGCTGCAGGGACAGGTTGAAAATGTCCAGGAACACTCCTGCTAGCTGGTCAGCGCATGTCCTCAAAGTCTTGCCTGACACCTTATCCGGTCCTGTAGCTCTGCGGGTGTTGATCCTCCTCAGGGTGGATGTCACCTGGTGCTGCTGCAGGACGAGGGGCTGGTGCTGCTCCTCCAGCCGGGGTAGGTGTGTAGCTCCTCTGCTGCCTGATGTGTCGAAGCGGGCAAAGAAGCTGTTTAGGGTGTCAGGCAGGGTGGGGTCATGGCTGGCAAGCTGAGTGTTAGGCTTGTAGTCCGTCATGGTTCTGATGCCTCTTCACATGTTCTGTGGGTTGTTGTTGTTGAAGTGATCTTCAATTTTGTTTTTGTACTGGAGCTTGGCCTGCTTAATTCCTTTCTTCAGTTCTGCCCGAGCCCTGCTATAAGCCAGCCTGTCACCAGATCTGTAGGCAGTATCCCGGGCTTTCAGCAGGGACCGCACTGCGCTGTCCAGCCATGGTTTCTGGTTGGGAAACACTGTGATGGTCTTAACAGGGAGAACAGCATCAGTGCAGAACTTAACATAGGACAATACAGATGATGTGTACTCCTCAAGGTCTGCCTCTTCTCTGAACACAGTCCAGTCTGTAAGCTCAAAGCAGTCCTGAAGTGCAGAGGAGGCCTCCTCGGTCCATATCCGTACTGTCCGGGTGTTTGGCTTTGTTCTGCAGGCCAGAGGCTTGTAGGCAGGAATAAGTTTCACAAAGATGTGGTCTGACATGCCGAGGTGTGGAGCTGCTACAGCCTTGTTAGCAGCAGGGATGTTGCAGTAAACCTGATCCAAAATGTTACAGTCTCTGGTAGGTACTACTCTGAGGTGAAATTTGGGAAACACCGCCTTCAGTTCAACGTGATTAAAGTCCCCCGCCACAATCACAGCCGCCTCCGGGTTGTTGTTCATCTGCCCGCAGATTAGGCAGTACAGCTCCTCTAATGCTAATTTAGCATTAGCCCACGGTGGGATGTAAGCAGCCACAATAACAATGGACGAGAGTTCTCTAACCAGCTTGAACGGTCAGCATTTCAGGAGAGCAGAATGTGCTGACGGTGCGTGTGTCTGTACACCAGGCATTGTGTACATACAGCGCCAAACCTCCGCCTCTGCTCTTACCTGAAGCTGCAGTCCTATCCGCCCGGAACAGACAGCGCCAGGTCTCTGTGACAACGGTAACACAGCTGTCCATCCGGCAAGAGATTATCCTTAGACGGACCTTAGACGGATTTTGTTGGTGAGGAAGAGACTTGGGAGAGCCGGTCTGTGAGGGTTAGCTTGTAGCCTAGCACGCACGCCGGCTCTCTTGCCACGCTTTTGTTTACGGTGCCTCCTCCGTCTCCTTGGCAGCAGTGGGGGGATGGTGGTGGGCTCTGGGGTCCGTAGCAGCTCCAGTGGAATAAAGTCCAATTTAGGGGGTGTGTGAAGTCCGAACTGTACTCCAAAGTTCCACAGTTCAGACCTGCTGTACTGTGTCAGATCTTCCAGAAGAGTAGTAAAAGTGGAAACGAGTCAAAACAAACAAACAAAAACGTAAACACGGGAGCTATGAGCCGCTGCGTCTGCACGCGCCGCCATCTTGGTTGACAATAAAAGGATAGTAAAATCAGTTCTGAAGCAAACAGTGATTGTGTTTTTTAAATTATGCACTTTTTTCTACATTTGTCAGCTGTGTCTAAACAGAGAGAGAGAGAGAGAGAGAGAGACGAGCAAACACACACTTCAATATTGCCGAAGAAGCAAAGCCACATTTATCCAGGAATGCATACATAACTTTACATTATATATCCATGAGCTTATCTGATCTATGTGTGATTAGGGTAATGCAAAGGAGCAGAATCTCTTGTTATCTGGCACAGAGAAATGCACCTATGGTGTTAACAACCAGGCTGCTGTTTAGACGAGAATTGAGATATCATAGTGCTCTGTGGCTCTTCTGCCTCCTGTCTAAACCTGGCATCATGCCTCATTTGCTTCCAGAGTGCCAGCATGCTGTCTAAAATCACACACTAGGGCAGCATTATTCTGGCATTATTTGGTTCAATGTAACAAAACAAAGCCGGCATAATGATGAGTCTTCTTTACAGCAGTATTGCGGGATCTCTGTGTAGAAAGGGCTTGACAGTGACAGTCACTGACTGACAGTGGCAACTTGTTGTCATGGTAATGGCATTATGTGCATGGTAAATGGACCAGAGAGAATGTGCAAACAGAAACTGATGTGAGGACATATGCTGTACACACATTCACCAGTGGTTATGTGTCCCACGGTCTGTAACGACTGTCCATAGCTATAAATACATGTGTATTAAGTACATGAGCACATTTCCTTTGCATAATGTTTGCTATAGAACTACTGTGGACAGTTATTTTAAGAACTCATTGCTCCTTTTTTTTAAGAAAATGAAAGTATATATTTCTGAACTGTTTTTCTCCAATGGGCTTGCAGCTGAGAACCACAGACAGAGTAGAAAAGTCAGAAAGTGTTGAGAGATGGCTTAACACATTGTTGGTTTTGGTCTGCATGGGATTTGTTGGCAATAAAAAAACAGAATATTGCCAGCTTTGTCCTTTAAGTGTTAAGTTAAATATTATATTGATATTCAAAGTTCAGGTGGTGTTTTAAGAAATTAAAAGGGGTCATTCCACTGGGAGCATATATTTGTTCATTAAATTTTACGTCAATTTGCCCATTACAATTTGACAATCCTTTTGCACAGAACTGATGTAAGAGAAACAAATCAAGAGATCAACAAAATCATTTGGGCTCATCCAATGGGGACTAGTGTCATCTCCAAACTTTATGGCTTTCCTCTGTGCAGTTGATAACTTGATGCAGACTTACATGTTGATTTTGATGGACATATAGTTCAGTGGACCAAATGACTGACCAACATTTCCATCATTCCATTACCAGCAACACAAATGTATTGTCAGTTGGTATTCAGGTAGTGTACAGAAAAAACACTCAGAGTTCAGTGGTGGCCTTTGGCTTGATTCCAACAAACCTGTTTTGTGTGGTTGCAAAGGCAGCTAAGGAGAGCCCTTGTCATTGAACTAGACTCTGCTGCTGAGGCCGGAATACATGTTCAGTGGGGAACTTAAGAGAATGAACCTTTAAATTGTTCACACCCTCCCAGTGTAGAGTCCCAGAAGAACCTTCTGTGTATTAATTTTTTTTTGTGTGTACTCTGTACTGTCTTAAATCTGCATTAACAACAGGGCAGGTCAGCTGAAGACAGGTGCCCTGGAAACAAACTGCATTCAGTCACTACAGTGCTCTAATAACATGCTTGTTGCACTGAGCTGCAAGAGCATTGTCTTTCCACCTTGTTGCTTGGGGTAAAATGTGAGAATCTGCACAGTTTACTGGCAGCATCAAATATAACTCACATATCAGCTTCACAGAACAAGGTATCACCACACTCCAGAATCAAGTAGTTAAGTGTACATGTGTCTTGTGTTAACATGTCTGTTTGTTTGCAAATATGTGTGAACCTGCCCACATGTATTGTGCGTGTGCAGAGAAGTGTGTGAAGGACAGCTTTTGGAATTATGAGGTCCTGATGACCCACACTGTTGCCATTCACAGTTTTTGCTTACACATGGGCTATCCCTTTGCATGTGTGTTTCTAGGTAAAGTACAGCAGGTCAAACAAGAGCCACATGTGTTGGGTAGGCTGCCATGGCAACATAATGATCTCACACTCATCATAACAGGTATCTGTGCATATTGAAACCACATGAAAGGCTTGGCTATTTTTTTTTTTTTTTGGTGACTCAAAGGTGCCTCAGCTCATGATTTAATTGCCAATTAAGCTGTCACCTCTGCAGGCTGTATGATGTATGACTACAGGTTGCAGGTGAGAGGAGGAGTCCAGGCAGGTCCTTGCAGCAAACTTTAAAAAAAAAGGCACTTAAGCAGTGGATTTTCCAATCTCTCTCTCTCTCTCTCTCACACACACACACACACACGCACACACACACACACACACACATGCACACACACACACTTCCTCTTAAGTATATAATATAGTGAGACGGGCCATTTTTCAGGAGATTAAGATAATTGTGCTTTGTTCCAGCAGGATTGTTAAATGATGGGTAATGTGCTGGCCACACAGACTGTTGCTGTTTTGACTTCATAGCTGCTTTAAGCAAAGCTGTCAGTTCAGGTCATTTCAGTTAAACCAACATTTGGCATTGGGTCATCCAAACACAAGTGGAGAGCTGATGCATCTCAAGGTGTCCAGCTGACTACTTGTGTTTAGATTTTGTTACTGCCTATGTCATTTCCAGCTAGCTAAGAATACCAAACTGTGTGAGGAACTAATATAGATCTAGGGGCTATTTCAACTGTTTGCAACTTGCAGATAAGCGTACATCAGTGCTCCTCTCCTCTATTTTTTTTTTATTGTTGGTGCACTATAACCAAAACAACCACCACAAACTGCAAGGATGAGGTATGTTCTTGTTACGTCCTTGTTGGGGACGCATCAGGACACTTTATTGTTCACACTACAAATGATATGTGGTCACATCCTCAGACCACCTCCACAACTGGTTTGAGTGCTCAGATCATGTGTCTTGGTGGTTGTTTATGGTTGTATTTAGCACTGTTCACTTGTGACCTGATCACTCAAGACGCATGTTAAAGCCAGGTGTAAACAGGGTCTAAGATGTGTTCACATTATAGGGTAAAAATAAGGCTCTTGCAATGTACAAGAGCACAGGATTCTATGACATGATCTGTTCTAGTTGCCATGATAAATGACTTGTGAAAAGATGAATAAGCTATACACCAATAGTAGATAGATTATTTAGGTATAAGATAAAGTGTTAAACTGTGCAGGGGACCATTTGTCTGCAATCAGACAGTTGAACATATATAAAGTGAATTATTGGGAAACAGTGGACCAGTATAATAGCTTCTGGTAAATGGACTGTATTTATATAGCGCTTTTCTTCTTAGTCTAAGTGATCACTCAAAGCACTTTACAACACAAGGTGCCACATGCTCATTACAAGCAACAGCCTCTCACACGCACACTCACACACCAAGTCCACAGGGGCAGGGGCCAGTAATCCAACCACCAACCTACTGTTAACTGGACAACCTGACAAAAACAGACAGTAGGCCTATATTTTTATACATGCAAATGCTGTAATACATTCCCACAAGTGCTGCTATTCCAAAAAAAAAGAAAGACAAAAAAACCCCAAAAATGCTATATCACGACAGTTGCCAGTGTACATGATGGTTCTAATGTGTAGAAAGAAAAACTTTAGGGGAGATTCATAGCATAGCCATATTGTACTATCTCCTGTGTTCTTTGGTATGCATTAACCATGGCTATGCTAGCTGACAGTATCAGGAATCAGTGAGTCATGAGATTCAGACGTGTTGGGAAGAAGTCCATTTGGCAACCAGAAGCACAGATCTCCAAAACTCTACTGAACTTTTGGTGTATTTATGTGCCGGCAGGATAATCATATAAGATACGGTAAGATAAAACTTTACTAATCCCCTGCTGGGGAAATTAGGGTGTTCCAGGCAGCAAGCCTGTAAAAAGCCTAGAAATAGCAATAGCAAAGAAAATATTTAAAAAATAATAATAATAAAATAAAAAGTTAATATATATGTACATTGTATACAAAAAGACTATAAAAATATATTTCTATGGAAAATATTGCACAGGGATATTGAAAAATTGCAGAAAGTGTTTGATGACAAGGTGGTGATGACTTCCCTATATTCCAATTCTTTTGACTTGTTTTTCTTCCTTCCGGCGCTGCAAAATTTTGGAACCATGTTCTGCTGGCCTGCTGAAACCATTGCTTTTCTGCTTTAGTATTCTTACTTTTTATATGGCAAAACCATCTTTTATGTTATTTCTGTTTCATTGGCCTTCACTTTTGAACAATTTGATCAATTGTAGTTCTAGCTCTCTTTTCGTTTGACGTTTCTTACTTTTATCGTTTGATTTGTAGTCTTTTTTTTTAAGTTCCATATTCTCACACACATTCACGTCAAATGTTCCTGCCTTTGGCAAGGCAGTCTTCAATCCTGTAGTCCGCTTTTCCCATTTATCAGAAATTTTCTGAAGGTCTTTAATGAGCTCTGGATGCTTACTCCCCACAATTGCAACTGGTGACACAGTTGTTGTTGTCTATGTGATCTCTTTACAATTGAATAGCAAAATGAACCACTGGGTTGAATCGAACGAAGCAGGAAGTCAGCTGCTGGAGCAAACCAACAAACAACTTTGGACAAAGTCTAGCAACTAAACTCAACTTTAATCCTGATCAACTAAAGACGAGCAAGAAGAAGAAGCAACAGGTAGAAATCTTTGCTAATGTCTACGATTAAATCAATCAACTTTGTACTTTTACCTTTTCTATCTCAAACAGGTTCTTCAGTTTGAATAAGATTGTCTTTCTGTGTCTGGGGCTTTGGGGGTTGGGGGAGGTATTTTATTTTAAGATTCACACTGTCTGTAAGAGCCAGTGGGGAAGAGCAAGCTCCTCCTCTCTGGGGGTCCTCACTCCCTACTTCCTCAGCCTCACAGTTTTGTTCAAGAAGTCTAAAGGCTCATTTCAATCCTTCCAGTACAGCAACACACACACACACATACACACTGTTCCAACACAACAAGCACTTTTAACTGCGTCACAATAATTTACACAACACCTTCTCAACTTACCTGTGATGGAGCGGCCAACATGACAGAGCGGCTCTATGGCAGATTGCGGGCAGATGCACTCACACACACATAAGCATACACATACACATACACCCGCACCACACGCTGTTGGGGTGTCGCGAGCTGCGAGCGGCACGCGTACTAAGACGCCACACATTCCCTCGCGCTCTTCACTCCTCACGATATAGTTACACAGCATATCATAATCTCCAGCCCCAATCTCCAACGTTCAGTAGCACAGTCAAGGTTTCACACTTTGCTGTCCTGCTTCCTCCGTACACACACACACACACACACACTCACACACACACACACACATATCAGCCCACTCACCCGTCGTGGAGGCACGCTGCATTGCCATCCCTCCATCATCCACACATAAGAGCGACTGGCCAAAAAGGGGCGCAACCATCTGGGCCATTATATGGGCTGCTCCGGCGCGCCTTGAGGTCACATGACTGTTCCCAGTAAACATTTTTATGGAAGCAAATCTGTGCCATCGGAGTATGAATTTGAATTTTTTTGCATTGAATTTCTGGCACTGATTTTTTTTTTTTTTTTTTTTTGCATCGAAATCAGACTATGAAATTTAAAAGTCATCGAATTTCAAGCATTGAATTTTATTTGCCTCTGCTTTTTTCCAATGTCTAAAACAATTCAGTGTAAAAAAAATTCAATGTCTCAAAAAATTCAGTGTAAAAAATTCAATGTCTCAAATGTCGAAAATTCAGTGTCTCCAAAGATTCAGTGTCGAAAATTCAGTGTCAAAAATTCAGACAACATCTGGGTAACAAAACAGAAGCAATCGATCCCTGAATCAAATCGTTCAACAACCAGCCAATCAAGTTACGCTCCACCTGTGACCTGTGACCCCGAAACAGAGAGGGGTGAAGCTCACCCAGGCAGAAACAACGGCCCTTTGGTGAGTGTATTTACTCATGATTTACTATTTTTGTTCAAAAAATTCAGTATCAGATATTACCGGACTCGTTGCACATTAACAGAAGTTCTTGAGCAGTATCTGCACAGAACGTATTATGAGGTGGCGTCCGTTAAAACGGTTAGCAATTAGCTAACGGTATGTTTGCATGGGTTACTGCTAGTAATGTCACTCACAGTTCTGTGGCAGCGAGTATCTGACAAGAAATATTTGACTGACAGTACATTTAACAGTTGCTTTACCCAAAATAGTACAAATGGACAGCAAATAATGTAGCTGTCATCAAATTCATTGCTTATCATTATCGTTTCGCTGTTTAAACCCTCTTTGTGCCGCTGGCTTGTAGATCCTTATTTTTTTGTGCTGTATTTGTGATGACAGGATAGTCAGGCTGACCTTGTGCAGTCAGCCAGGCGCTTATTGCAGTTAATAAGTTCGTCTGAGAGGGGCTCAGCCAGTGGTGGCGCAACAAATCAAGATATGAGTTTAGTATTAAACTTAAGTCCATGCACATATGGCTTGATTTACCTATCTCTTGCATATGTATTGATGATTAATAAATATTTTTTGGATACAATCCTGCAGAGAACAGAGACAGACAGAGAGACCACCACTTCAAATGGAAATGACCAGGTAAAGACTTAAGGTCAATTTAAATGCAAGCCTTATGTATGCACATTTTCAGATGCTGCTGATTTGTACAGGTAAAATTCTGCTCTTTACTTTTACAGAAAGTAACTATAATATTGTGTTGCATGGTATGTTTCTTACCAATATTGCAAACATTCAAATCTAAGTTGGTAAACCCTGGAAGAAAGTATCTGATGTTTTGTGACTCTTCAAAATGTATAAAGTCCTGTTTAACTTAAGGCTAATGTGAAATTGCTTTATGATCGAAAAAATATATATGGGATTTGAAGGTGTAAAAGACTGCCTATTGCACTTTATACGAAACGGGTGAGGATAGGCAATACAGTGCCATGTTTTTGTCTTTTCTATAGATCCTTCCCAGGTCTTTTTACCAAGGGCAGAGGGAAGAGGCGCTTTCCTGCAGCAAATCTTGTTCCTGCCAAGAGACTTACTAACCCTAACCACCTGATGTGGCCTTCTATTTATTGCCGAAAAAAAACCCAAAAGAGCAGGAGCAAATAGTCCATATGCATGCAGGATTGGGCCATCGGACTGCTCATCTAAATGAAAACACAACACATGAAGAGGTAATAACAAGAAGTTAGTTGTTTAAGGCTAGCTGTATTGTAAGGATTTGCTAGTTTGTCATGCAGTGTGATAAATGCTATTTCTGCCTGGAATGATGAGCTTTAATTCTCTTTTGGAGAGGCTTGCACTTGCATCCATTTTTTGCTTACAGTTATGTGATGCCCTCAAAGTTTTATTTCCAAAATTGGGGGATGTTACTGGTGGGTGGCTGCTATACAAATCTGCAGGTAGGGTGACACAGGTTGACAGTTGCTCACTCATAAAAAAAACAGTACACATGTGGCAGCTAACTTCACATTATGCAATGCACAACACTGTTACTTTATTTTTGAACAGATGGTACCTAAATAAAACTTCAAAAGATTTCTTCAAACTCATCTCTGCACATTTATTATTAAGACATTTCAATTTAAGGCATTTTGTGAACATTTATTAGGTCATGCCTAACTGCAAATCAGCAACTGCAAACTAATTGATTGTAATTTTATTTATAAAAGTCAACAAAAAAATGGACTTGTTTTGTTATCGACTAGAAGTCTAGTTGCTTTGACATAACTTCTAGTTTAATCTATATCTAATAAACTGTTGAAAGTTCTAATTTTCTTCTCCTCTTTTCTAAAGGTGGATGGGGTAGCCAAAAACTTGTGGCTCCTGATGTTACTGGCTATACAGGCATGATGTTGAAGTCTGTAAGTCGTGGGGGTAAAAAGCTATTTATAGCCCCAATTCAAGAGGAACTCAGCACAGATCCCCTACCACTAACTGATGCAGCATTCAGCAGCATGCCAAAAGCCATGTGTCAGAAGTGTGGAGTTGCAGTTCCTCTTCCACTCCTGACAGAACACATCAAGTCTTGTGATGTCATGTATGTTGGCAGTGACGACAACCTGGCTAATGTAGATAGCAGTGAGTCTGAAGACAGAAAATGTAAGAATTCTTCATTTAAAGCTTTTGTGAGCATATTGTGTAGTATTAAACAACATAAACTGTTTTTCTCTAAATTGACATTGTTCTAGGTTGTAACTTTTCAATATTTCTCAACAGCGGATCTGCAGGAATGTGCTGTCTGCACAGAAATGTTTCCCATTGACTTGATTGAGGTACACGCTTCTTCATGTGTGCAGCAATTCTCATATACAATATCAGTGAAACACAAATGATTCTATGTAGATAGGGCAGGAAAAGAGGTGATGCATGAAAGCATTGTAATTGAGGAAGAGCAAGCAGCAGTGCCTGGACCATCCGGAACTTGCACAACTGTTACAGATGGTAGGTGCTGTTCAGGGTTAGCCGTGGCTTAGGAAAGTTAAGGAAGGTAAACTGTCTTTGTGAAGGAAAATTGGCATTTATGAAGCATGGCCTACTCTTGATGCAAACCATGAATTGATTACCTTGCTGTAATATTTTTACTTTGACCAGGATTATCTGTATTTTAACTCAAGTAATGGTGTGGTGTTGTGTACTTTATCATTTGATATTACAACAATGTTAAATATAATACTTTTAAATCTTGGCACAGTCTTCAGAGCTCAACGTTGCCAGATTGAATGTCAGATTGGTTCTCCCATTAATCTTCATATATATAGTCAGTGATTATTAAGATGCTTTGTATATGCCTGAATAAGGCTTGATGGCTTTAACTTGTGATTTGAATGTACATGTTAAAGATTTTTGTTGTCTTGACAGTCAAGCATAGATCAAGAAACCACTTTTTTTTTTCTTAAGGGGCAGCCGTGGCCTAGAGGTTGGAGAAGCAGCTTGTGACCAGAGGGTCGCCAGTTCGATTCCCCCCACCGGACTGGCAGAGAAACTTGGGTGTGGTGGAGTATTCACTCCCCCCCCCATTAGCTGGCTGATGTGCCCTTGAGCAAGGCACTTAACCCCCCAATAGTAAATGGGTGAAAATGCAGAGACTAATTTCCCAGTTTGGGATTACTAGAGTGAATAAAATTAAAAAAAAATTATTAGGCTGGTTAACTATCAGTGACCCCACCAAGGCCATATGTCAGTGTGCTGACAGTTTTCTCCGTATTCATGAAACGGAGAGCCCCTTACATCTCAGCATGGACATCAGAAAAAGCCCTGCTGAACAGGACATGGCCCTAATCTCCTTCTACAAGCAACCTAGTGTGGAATGGGGATGACCTCTGAATTGCAAACTTGAAGGTAGCTCCAATTACAAGTTACACTTGTCCAAAAATAATTAAAGTATTTCCTTTGTCCTTATCTTGTCAAACTTTAAATTGTGTTACAGGAGATGCTGCAATCGGACTGGGTGTAACTTGCTTTTTTTTCTCAACATGCATGGAAAAATTGAAGTGAGGGTTTTGCATCAATTTTGGTATGCTATATTTTAATTGGTTTGCTTTAACATGAAAGTTCAAGGGATTCTACTTAATGTGTAATGCCTATATTGATGAGAGCTACAGTTTCCAGTCCATGACAGTACTAACATACTGTGTATTGTCTGACAACTATTGACTCTCAAATTCATACCTAATGGCAAGTAAGAGCAATATTAACATGCATATATTTGTACTTTGGAAGGAAGCCTGTTACTTTTTTATTTATTTCATTTTGTGTTTTTATTGTCTTCAACAGCCAACTCAAATGGTACACGGCTCTTTGAAGGACAGCCTGGCCATTTAGTCCCCTCAGCCTCTCACTTTCTTGTGGAAAGTGATATGTTCCTGCTGGCGGGGCGAATGGTCGGCCACTCCTTCCTTCATGGAGGACCATGCCTGTCGGGACTCAGCCCTGCTATTGTTCATGTCCTGCTTGGTGGGAGTCCTGAGACTGCAACTGTTACACTAGAGGACTGTCCAGACCTGGACATCAGAGAAACAATCAAGCTTGTATGTCATTCAGATTTTATGTACAATGGAGTATCCTTTTATTGTGTATCCATTATCCTTATTGAGTGACATTAATATATGGCTAACTTAAGCTTATCAAATTATTTTTTTTAATACTTATGTAATACTGCAAATGTAGTAGTATACAAAAATCCTGATTTTAGAGCTATAAAATAGAGGGTGGAGCTTATTTGGATCCACTATTTAATAAACATAATCATTACTTTTTGCAAGTGCACATACAGAGGACAAATTAAAGGAAAACCCAACTTTAAGTGTTTAGTAAGGTGTTGGGCCACCATGTGCTTCCAGAATAGCTTCATTGCTTCTTGACATTGATTCTACAAGTCTCTGAACTCAAGGAGGAATGATCATCTTTCTTCTAAAACATATTCTATCATTTGGTGTTTTGAAGATGGTGGTGGAGAGTACTGTCTAACACATAAGCCGAAAATCTCCCATAGGTTTTCAGTTGGGTCAGATCTGGTGACTGTGAAGAGACCATAGCATGTAATTCACATTATTTTCAGTGACCCCTATGGATGATCTCTATTGTTGTACTTTTCTTTATTAGAAAGCTAAAAACAAACAAACAGAAAAACTTTTTTTTCCAGAAACATAAAGATAGTGGGTATTATTATTGACAGTATTATTTCCTCTTTCACAAGTGGATTGAAGCATAATAAATGTATTCAAATGGATTTGTTTTTTATCTTCAATCTTACTTATAGATAAGGAACGTTATGTGTTCATCCTCTCTGTCTTATTACTACTAACAGGTAGTTGGACGTGTCACAAGGCAAATTAAGCAGCTGAGACGAGGTCTTAAAGAAACACCAATGTGGGCACTGGTGACCCAGAGACCTGACACAGTGGCCTTGCTTTTCCCTAAAGAGGGAGCAGGACATTTCAGCCCTGAGGTTTATTTTAATTACTCTGATCTTATATAATTTTCCTAGCAAATATTATGGTTCATACCTGCTCAGCATCTATTCTGTTGTCAGTCTTGTTCTTGTTATTTTTGTTTTCCTACATACACAACCCACAATTGAGTGCAAAAGTTAGATGTAATTTTAAGATAGAAAAGTGATTATTGCATACTGAATTTATTTCCACACTTTTACTGAGAGTCATTTGCAGTAGTACAAACATGTCAATCTCAGCTTTCACATAAAAATGTGGTATATCTTAAGTTTTTGCAGTTTTACATGTTCCTTGTCAACAGTCTCTGCACTGATATCATTCACACAAGTGAATTATAAGGGAATGAAAGCCCTTTTTGTAACATTCCTTGTATTACACTGAATAAATCATTAATATAGGTGTACACCTTTTTGAGCTGCTGGAACTGCAAATTTCTCTTTGGAGATAAATAAAGTATCTATCTATCTATCTAATAAAATTTAGATTTTGCAAAAATACAAAATATGAATCAGTGTCTCTTCAGTCTCTCAACTCAAAAGACCTTCTGATTCTCTGATCAGTTCTTTCACAGATCAAGAAACTGCTCACAAAATTGAACAGCAGCAATGTAAGTATTGCAGCCAAAGGACTGGGATGCAGCTCTTGGGTTAACTGCCTCTCTTAAAGCTGTCATTTGTCCATCAGTCAGAGGGCATGCTGTGTCTGGAACAACAATGATTGAGTGGTCACTGAAGTCCGCTGTTTTCCCACTCAATGTCAGGAAAATCCAGTGCGTTATCTGGTCCTGGAATTGGGTAATATGTACGGCCCAGCTCACACAGCTGGTTAGGGGTCATGTTGCTTTCTGTTCTCAGCGGATGATTGTCCCAACCACTGCAAAAAGTATCCAGGTCATCCTGCAGGCGTGGGACAAACACAAAGTGACAGCAGAAGAGGTGTGTATCGTTGGCGATGCTGAGGAATCCCTCTTCTTCAAGGTAGTGGAGAACATCATAGTAGATGCATGTTACAGCTGCCCACACGTCTCTCCACAACCTCTCAATCCTGGAAATTTTTAATTGAGAACAAAAAAAAAACTTTTATGAAAAGGTTTTGATCCACACATGCACAATTATAAAATGACTGATATAATAGTTAAGACCATGCCTTAGAATTTCTACTTTATTGTTATAGTGTTTATGCATAACCCACTATATTTAGAATTAGATCTTGTTACATAAATACTGCATGTCATTACACCCTATGCAAACGTGACAAATTATAGTACTCCTGCTAACAAGTGTATGTTAACATACTACCACTACATGAGGTGGCTACTTTAAGTAACAGTAACTATTCCCTTGAACAAACCGTTGGTTGTGAACACTCCTTCCAGATATAAAGCTGCTCCTTCCAGTGGCACGAACTGTAAACATCAAGCGTGCAACATCCACGTTTTCCACTCCCTGATCACCACGAACCCTAAAGGAGACGCACAACACCTTCAAAGATCACATTTATGTAATTTTGGTTACAGTTTATTGGTTGCTTATTAAAACAATGCAACAGGAGTGGTTTAAAATTCTGAAAATGTATATAAATCTTTTTTTTTTCTTTCAAATTATACTAATTGTAGGGGGTAGTGTGGTTTGGGCATTGTATTGTTCTAAGAGGTGGAAGAAGTATTAATATCCTTTACTTATCTATAAGTATCAATAAAGCAATGTAAAATTACTGCATTACAAGTAAAAACCATGCATGGGAGATCCAACAAAATTTCAGAAGTATTGTGACATTGGGATAGTATGCAGTATTACAGTAAAAGTACAGTGGTAAAGCTGTTAATAGACATCTGAAAAACAATTCATTATCCATTGTGTCAAATCTTCATCTGAAAAATAACTAAAGCTGTCAAGTAAATCTAGTGGAGTAGAAAGTACAAAATTTCCTCAGGGATGTAGGGGAGGGAATTATAAACTAGAATCACATGGAAATACTTAACTACTGTACAGTACAAGTACCTTAAATTTGTACTTAAAAGTCCTCCTCCACTCAAACTATAGTGTTTGTTCTTATTTCCAGTTACAGTTTCAGCGTACAGAACGATACATGTTCAGAATTTAAGGGCTAAGGGCTGTTTTCACATTCATCTGCTGACAGGGATGTTTCTCTGAGTTTGTTGAAAATCCATTTTAATTAATATTTCTCAAAGAGAAGTATTTCATATACACCTTAAAACCTGTCTGAAGGGGATCTTTAAGTACAATACTTGAGTAAATGTACTTTTTGCCACAGACTGTACAGATATAATGTAACAACTCCTAGTTTAAAATATGTATTTACCTAAGAGGAAAACCAAACTTCTCAACAGATTCTTGGAAGAAAGCCAGAGTGGTTGATGCAAGGTTGTTGGAGGCTGCACGGAGATACATTATCTGCAGCATAAATGGAATTAGACCTCCATGAGAGACACAATTCCTTAATGATTATAGAAATGTGGACATTTAGTCCAAACAACTGTACTTACCTTACGGGAAAAACCGTCAATACCACCAAAGACAACAATGTTGTAGCTGAAAGAGAAAAAAATAATAATAATGATAACTGGTCAACTGTATTTAACATACTGCAAATAAGTAAAAAGTGTTCTACACACAGTTGCTGAGTGTAATAGACATGCAATTTTAAGAGATCAGCTGTGATGGTGTACACACAGTAACATGAAAGAAGCAGTAAAAAAAATGTTATGGTGCCTACTGATAACTGCTGCATAGTTTTTAAACTTATGCAGTTTGTCAAAAAGATAGCTTAATAAGAATTTACCGTATCAATTAATGGTTTGTATCTATGTGCATCAAACACTGGGGTCCTGGAACTGAGTAGGTCCATCGAGCATATGACACCAGTGGTGTCAACACGTTGCATGGAGGCTCTGACACGGTCATACTGCACCCTCATTCCTCTGGCTTGCAGAAGGGCCTTCAACATGCGATATCCAGAGTGAGGCTCCCTCGATTTAATCTCTCTCACACACTGATCTAACTCTTCATCTGTCATCGTGCTGTATAATGCCTTTACTGAGAGATCAGACTCAGCCATGCGTCGGTATACTGTGCGTGTGGACATACCCAAAAATTTGGCTATATATGGAGTTATAGCCGAGCCCTAGGCTACGTTTTGCTTGTTTGTTTCATTCATTACAAACAACCTTTGTTGCTTGTAGTTTTCATCAATAACTTATGAGCTAGTGTGACACATGCTGTTACCAGTTAACACTGTAATTAAATCATTTGCACCTTCTTTTAATGTTTTGGGAAATGTGAAGTAGCCAGTAACAGTAAGTCAGTAAGTCAGCCAGTAATAGTCTGCGGTTAAACAAACTAACAAATATTTCTTGCCAGTCACATCTTAACATACCGTTAGCTAATTGTTAACCGTTTTAACGGACGCCAGCTCATAATACGTTCTGTGCAGATACTGCTCAAGAACTTCTGTTAATTTGCAACGAGTCCGGTAATATCTGATACTGAATTTTTTTGAACAAAAATGGTAAATAATGAGTAAATACACTCACCGAAGAGCCGTCGTTTCTGCCTGCTGTTGCCATAGCTGGGTGAGCTTCACCCCTCTCTGTTTCGGGGTCACAGGTCACAGGTCACAGGTGGAGCATAACTGGATTGGCTGGTTGTTGAACGATTTGATTCAAGGATTGATTGCTTCTGTTTTGTTACCCGGATGTTGATTCTTAATTTTTGACACTGAATTTTTGGAGACAATGAATTTTTGACACTGAATTTTTTTTGAGACATTGAATTTTTTTTACACTGAATTGTTTTAGACATTGGAAAAAAATCAGAGGCAAATAAAATTCAATGCTTGAAATTCGATGACTTTTACAATTCATAGTCTGATTTCGATGCAAAAAAAAATCAGTGCCAGAAATTCAATGCAAAAAAAATCAGTGCTAAAAATTCAAATTCATACTCCGATGGCACAGATTTGCTTCCACACATTTTCACGTCTATTTCACGTCGAATTAACGTCGGTCAGGCAGGTTGATCCGACGTAGATATGAGGTGCTGAAATGAAAGTTTTTCTGACGTCGGTGCCATGACCAACGTCTTTTCGACGGCTATTAGAAGGCATCATTTTACGTTTTTTCAACGTCGTTTAGATGACATATCAACAGCTCACAGAACAGTTAGACGACTTCAACCCATGTCATTATACCGTTGTATAGACGGCTTTTCAACATATCTACGTGACGTCTATTTCACGTCCAATTAACGTCGATCTTGGAGGTCGAGTCCACGTTGATCTGAGGTGCTGAAATGAAAGTTTTTCTGACGTCGGTGTCATGACCTACGTCTTTTTGACGGCTATTAGACGGCATCATTTTGCATTGTTTCAATTTAGACGAGATATCAACTTTTGTCATTTCCAAGTGCAAGAGACATTTCAACCTTTTTGTCTATATACACATGTAATGTATTGCATTTCAAAAGGTGTCTAGTCTATAACTGGCATTACCCCATCTATAAATTCTATGAAAAGCACAGGTCTTGTGCTGCATAGCACCTATGTGTAATTCTCAATGCTGTCATCTACAACTACTTGAACAAACTTCTCAGTTTCAGCAAAAAAAAAAAAGAAAAAAAAATCCTCAAACTACATTGAGTTCAAAAAGTCAAAGACATCAAGTAACATCAGCAAATTTTTTTTCTTGGGAATAGTGAACCTGACAGAAACTTTGATAGCAAATAAACCTGCAGGTTTAAAATAGCCTAGTCATGTTCACCTAGGCTATACTGTAAAATAGGTAAAATAAGAGAAAGAAAGCATTCAGGACCAGATCTATTTAACCAAATATATTGAAAACATATACAAACAATACAAGTAAAACAAATATATCATTAGAAAAATTAATGTATTTTTTTATTGATTGAAGATCCTGTGGGGATCTGCACATTCCCCCCGCTTCTTTATGGAGCGTGTTTCAGGTGGTTCTGGATTGCCATTTTGATTTCAGCATATGTTGCCTGGATGCTCCATCTCTTCACAGCAGCTGGAGAGAGGACACAAGAAAAAAATGATTTTTACAGAGCACCTATTCAGATGTCAAATGCACTTCATAAATTACAGGAAGACTTTGTCTTGGGATTTGATAAAGTAATGAAAGAACCACTTCTTAGACCCACACAGTAGCGTGAATCTTCTGATGGTTCCTAATAAAGCCTGTTGGCATTAGTTACAAGTCATTGGTTTAACCAGCACTAGGACTCTGAAGCTAAGGGACACATGGAGCAGGTTTGGGATGAAATCCCTAAGAGTTCCTCTTTAAGACCAAACCCAGTTAAGTTTTTATTTTGACCTGCACATATTGTCTTTGAGGACTGAATTTGCCTTGCAGGATCAATCTCGAATTAATTAAATGAATAATAATGGGTTTGTTTGCATTAATGGCTGTAACACCAACAACCAAGACAGGGCATGTCTGGAGAGTTAACAATATAGACTACTCTGGGACCAGATGTGCTCACAACTGTCTCCATTTCATGGTTTTCAGGCATCTCTCAATAGTTAGTGTTTTCATATCTTTTATTTTTATATGTGGACTGAGTTATTGAGAGAGAGAGAGAGAGAGAGAAAAGACACTCAGCGTACTCCGGATTTTACGTGATTAAAAGCAAAACCAGGAAAGAGCCGTTTATAGAGGAAACACTTACAAAAATATACATATGTCCAGGAGACTTTCAGCAGAGAACTGGGCAGTCCACTTGTCA
The DNA here is from genome assembly GCF_017976325.1 of Chelmon rostratus. Classification (NCBI taxonomy): domain Eukaryota; kingdom Metazoa; phylum Chordata; class Actinopteri; order Chaetodontiformes; family Chaetodontidae; genus Chelmon; species Chelmon rostratus. The sequence continues at coordinate 756,905 of NC_055661.1, read as the reverse complement.
ATCTACCCAAAGAGGATGTATGATTTCTGGGATGCGTACTGCAGCTCTCATACAAACTGTTCAACTGCACTGCCAAGCGCCTGGAATATCAATCAATCCATTGCTTTTTTAGATATTCTAAATTTTATGTTTTAGGAAATAGAACAGTCGTAAAAGTCTTGGAAACAACCTGGAAATTAATACAATCAAATTCCATACTTTTCCATACTTGCGTAGGAACACTGATATGGTAGCCCAGCTGAGTCCAGGATAGCCACATGTAAATGAAACCCATTCATTAATTTCAGTTATGTCAATCTTAGTTTCTTACACTTAATAAGGTGACACAGCCTTGTCACCTTAAAGGGCAGTTTGTCACGTTGTCCCCCTCCATGCATGTTGTATCTGGACATCACACCATTTGCCATGAGCCTGTAAGACAAAATTCCTGTTAGTATTTTGTACATATATAACAAAATAAAATAAAAAACTACCAAAAGAGTTTGTCATTTACACAATTTCTCTGGAGGTATTAAGTAAGGTAAAAATGTAGCATAGCCATGGAAAAATCCTGTTTAGTTCCTCTTTAATATGTCTACACTGTTTTAACAGTTAAACGGGTTTTGTACATACACATACCTGTTCATGCACTTGGTTGTGCAATCCTTAACATTTTTCCCCCCAAATCTGGACAACAAGGTAAGCTGTAATGACAGAACACATGCCCGGAACACCCTCCCAGAAGGGCGTCCAGGAGGCATGTGATAGAGATGCCCGAGCCACCTCAGCTGGCTCCTCCCGAGTGACAGAGCTCCTCACCCTATCTCTAAGGGAGCGCCCCGCCACCCTGCGGAGGAAACTCATTTCCGCCGCTTGTATCCGAGATCTCGTTCTTTCGGTCATGACCCAAAGTTCATGACCATAGGTGAGGGTAGGAACGTAGATTGACCGGTAAATCAAGAGCTTTGCCTTTCGGCTCGGCTCCTTCTCCACCACGACGGACCGGTACAACGACCGCATTACTACTGCCGCCGCACCGATCCGCCTGTCAATCTCACGCTCCATCCTTCCCTCACTTGTGAACAAGACCCCAAGATACTTGAACTCCTTCACTTGAGGCAGGAGCTCTCTTCCAACCCAGAGGGGACAAGCCACCCTTTTCTGGTCGAGAACCATGGCCTCGGACTTGGAGGTGCTGAGCCGCTTCGCAAACCGCCCCAACACATGCTGGAGGTCCTGGTTCGAAGAAGCCAACAGGACAACATCATCCGCAAAAAGCAGAGATGAGATTCTGTGGTCCCCAAACCAGACTCCCTCCGGCCCTTGGCTGCACCTAGAAATTCTGTCCATAAAAATAATGAACAGAACCGGTGACAAAGGGCAGCCCTGCCGGAGTCCAACATGCACTGGGAACAAGTCTGACTTACTGCCGGCAATGCAAACCAAGCTCCTGCTCCGGTCATACAGAGACCGGACGGCCCGTAGCAAAGGGCCCCGGACTCCATACTCCCGAAGCACCTCCCACAGAATGCCACGAGGGACACGGTCGAATGATTTCTCCAAGTCCACAAAACACATGTGGACTGGTTGGGCAAACTCCCGTGAACCCTCGAGCACCCTGCTCGGTGTAGAGCTGGTCCAGTGTTCCACGGCCAGGACGAAAACCGCATTGTTCCTCCTGAATCCGAGGTTCGACTATCGGCCGAATTCTCCTCTCCAGTACCCTGGAATAGACTTTAGCAGGGAGGCTGAGAAGTGTGATCCCCCTATAGTTGGAGCACACCCTCCGGTCCCCCTTTTTGAATAGAGGGACCACCACCCCGGTCTGCCAGTCCAGGGGCACTGTCCCCAACTGCCACGCGATGTTGCAAAGGTATGTCAACCAAGACAGCCCGACAACATCCAGAGACTTGAGGTACTCAGGGCGGACCTCATCCACCCCAGGTGCCTTGCCACCTAGGAGCTTCCTCTACGGAAGGCGTGGCAATGGGATTGAGAAGATCCTCAAAGTACTCTTTAAACCACCCGACAATATCCCCAGTCGAGGTCAACAGCGCCCCACCTCCACTGTAAACACTCCACAGTGTTGGCAGGGTACTGCTTCCCCCTTCTGAGGTGCCGGACGGTTTGCCAGAATATCTTTGTGGCCGACCGATAATCCTCCTCCATGGCCTCCCCGAACTTTTCCCATACCCATAGTTTTTGCTTCAACAACTGCCCGGGCTGCAGCACGCTTGGCCTGCCGGTACCCGTCAGCTGCCTCATGAGTCCCAGAAACCAACCACGCTCGATAGGACTCCTTCTTCAGCTTGACGGCATCCCTTACTTCCGGTGTCCACCACCGGGTTCGGGGATTGCCGCCATGACAGGCACCAGAGACCTTACGGCCACAGCTCCAAACAGCTGCGTCAACAATGGAGGTGGAGAACATGGTCCATTCGGACTCAATGTCTCCAACCTCCCTCGAGATTTGGTCAAAGCTCTCCCAGAGATGCGAGTTGAAAACCCCTCTGACAGAGGGTTCCGCCAGACGTTCCCAACAGACCCTCACTACCCGTTTGGGCCTGCCAAGTCTGTCCAGCTTTCTCCTCTGCCAGGTGCCAGGTGATCCAACTCAACACCAGGTGGTGATCAGTTGACAGCTCAGCCCCTCTCTTCACCCGAGTGTCCAAGACATGCGGCCGAAGGTCAGATGACACGACCACGAAGTCGATCATTGACCTTCGGCCTAGAGTGTCCTGGTGCCACGTGCAATGATGGACACTCTTATGCTTGAACATGGTGTTCGTTATGGACAAACTGTGACTAGCACAGAAGTCCAATAACAGAACACCGCTCGGGTTCAGATCGGGGAGGCCCCCTCCAGGTTACACTGTCGCTGCCCACGTGAACGTTGAAGTAGAACAACAGAGTCCCCAGTGGGAGCACTTTCCAGCACCCCTCCCACAGACTCCATGAAGGGTGGGTACTCTACACTGTTGTTCGGCCCGTAGGCCGAAACAATGGTGAGGCACCTGTCCCCAACCCGAAGTCGTAGGGCAGCAACCCTCTCGTTCACCGGGGAAAACTCCAACACATGGCGGCTAAGGTGGGGAGCTATAAGCAAGCCCACACCAGCCCGCCGCCTCTCACCGCGGGCAACTGTGCGTGGAGGTGAGCCCAACTATCTCTAGCCGGTACCGCTCAACCTCCCGCACTAGCTCAGGCTCCTTCCCCCCCAGCGAGGTGACATTCCATGTCCCCATTGCCAGATTCTGAGTCCAGGAATTGGGCCGTCGGGGCCCCCGCCCACGACTGCTACCCAATTCCCACTGCATCGGCCCCTTCTGATCCTTCCTGCGGGTGATGGGCCTACTGGAGGGCGGGCCCACGTCCCTCCTTCGGGCTTTGCCTGGCCGGGCCCCGTGAGCAAAGGGCCGGCCACCAGGCGCTCGCCTGCGAGCCCCAGCCCCAGGCCTGGCTCCAGGGTGGGGCCCCGGTAACGCCAATCCGGGCGATGTAATGGTCCTTGTTTTATTTGCTTTCATAGGGGCTGTGGAACCGCTCTTCGTCTGACCCATCACATTTTGAAACCATCTAACTACAAACATTAGATCGCTGCCATATAAATATAGCTATTTATATGTAAAATGAAAATGTAGTCATCTACTCACTGTCAAGGTGATGAGAAATACGTACGATGGGGACAGAGCTTCAATTATTTATTCACAAAACAGAAAAAAACTCTAAAGTGGAATTATGCTACAAGCTGTCAACCTGTGATACTCAAGCAGTGTTTTCAGGATTTAAAAAATACTCAATAGCTTGATGTTAATTAAATGACTGAATTTTCAGGTGGTGGCAGGTGAAAAACCGTAGATGACCAAATAGTTGCCCATGTGCAAATACAAGCCTGTGCTCTAATAGCCACCAGTAAGTACATTTTTGGGGGGCTAACTCTTTAACTGAAAGCACAGTCAAGAGAGACAGGAAATTTGGAGGTGGGAGAGACTGAGCTTCGACCAGAGGTAAACACCCCCATATTTATCAATTTTGACCATTTTTAATTCAAGCATCACATGACATCCTCCGTGGATGACCAAATGTAGGAGGCGGCAAGATTACCTGAATAATAGTCAATAACTTTTAACACCTATTCAACATTGACATGGGAAAACATTTCTAGTTTGCCTTGATAAGAACTCACAGGAGGGTGTGGCACTGAATTGGCTCAACTGCAGTTCCTCATTTGGCGTTCCTGGGCTACCTAAATTATAGATTGAGAAAAGATAAATCCAGCCATAATCACAAAATTACAACTTACAGCTTCATTATAAAAATAATAACTTCTCAGGCTGTTGTCTCTTGGTGTCGAAGTTTGTCTTCTACGAGGTGACTGTCCCACACGACCTATGAAAAAGATCAGATTAATTATTCAAAACATCTCTGAAATCACATGACAAAATAAAATAAAATAAAAATATTTACTCTTTCGGTCGTCTACAGGGCTCAGGCATGGCGATCCCATCATGGGCGAATCAGGAGTCCAAAATCTTGGTGATCCTCACAAAACATACATATACATACATTACTGCAGTTATAGAAATACACTACTCATAAAAAGTTAGGGATCATTGCCTTTCGGGTGAAATTAATGGAAATTGTGCAAAGTAAACACTACAGTGACATATCATGAAAGTAGAGCATTTCAGTAGAAGCATGCACTGGTTATTTTCTCATCTCAAATTATTTACTGAAAGAAAAAACAAACAACAGTGGTGGGTACACCACAACAAACACAATTCTCAATAACTTTACATGTGTGCAGTTCTAACAGAAACAGGACATTTACTGGTTGATTCGTGGATCAAACTCCTGTTGTGAATTTTGCTGTCAAACTCCTTGTCAGAGAACAGAGAATTGTGCAAAAATGAGTGAAACACTGATCAGTTGGACATGTGCATTCAAAAGTTTAGAGAAGGTCAGTAAGTTCACTTGTAAAGGTTAGAATGCATTTTAGCTTCACTCTGAAATTTCACCTTAAAGTCGAATAGCTCTCACCTTTTGTGAGTAGTGTATATGTCTTTAAAAGAATTAATTAACTAATTAACCAATGTGGACATTTTGGTAAAAACACCAAAATTACAATTACTTCTTAAATCGACTCCCCCATGAATAGGTGGTGATGCAGTTTGTCTCTCAGAAGCCATCGTCCTGGCAGTAGCGTATGGCATCCAAGTCTTATCTGCATAAATATCCAAAAACAATTTAAATGAGTACAGGTTTTCTAACTCCAAATCTAACATGAGTCCTTCAGACTAAAGTTTAATGAAATTCTCTTAAAAATCTTACTTTGGGTTTTGGGTGACTTTCGGCCTGTCTGAGATGGATGCCTCTTTGGTCCTTGGGGACCTGTGGATTTACATTTTTAAAGAACATTGTCCTTAAATGGGGACTGCTCCAAGTCTTGCTGTGTGTCACAAACAGATCATTAGGACTTGCCTTTTTTGGGTGGAGGCATCTGGAGGGCCTGGGAATCTGTGTTTATATAGATAAATGTTTTTAATTCCTTAAAAGTACATTGTGTAAGTTCTCCTGTTGTCAATTCAAGAAAATTGATTATTTCATTCAAAAGTCCAGTTTTCATTCATCAACAATTACCCATATCAAAAAACTGAGGTGTTCCAGTAAGCTCTGAATTTGCCGTTCATATCATTCATTGGTATGAATACATTTGCACTTGCCTTTTTTGGGTGGAGGCATCTGGAGGGCCTGAGAAGCTGTGGATATATATATAAATGTTTTTAATTCCTTAAAGGTACATTGTGTAAGTAAATAACACTATACTTTCACAATGGAGACACCAGGCAGTCAGACCGGATCGAGGTCCGGCCGCAGTCGCACATCAAACGGAGTACACTCACAGCGTGGCCACTCTTGTGCTGCTTACACCAGAGCGACTGTTGTGTTCACTAGCTTGATAACAAGTGTTAGTAGTATTGTGTTAATCAACTGTCTAATTTCACTGATTTAGTAAACTTCAGTTCAAATTCAACCAAGATCAACAATACATTACCTTTAGTGGCTGCCACCTGCTACTTGAACTTTTTGGGTGGTACCGGTAAAGGCCTACAATTTTTTTTTTTCTGCGTGGAAAAAGTTATCTTTCTCAGTTATTTACATTTAAAGCCATCAAAACAAATTGTTAGATAAAGTCAATCAGAATCTCAAGTGGGCTAGTATGAAGATTAAGCCTAGTAAGTCAAGGAGTATTTCAATATACAGAGGGAAAGTAAGTGATAGGAAGTTTGCTATAGATGGTGAGGAAATCCCAACAATTAGGGAGAAATCAGTCAAGAGTCTAGGCCGGTGGTAAAATGTGGACCTGAATGATGTTGAACAGGTTGGGCAGGTGTTGAGAAGAGGAAACTTAGTTGGAGGGACCTCTGGAATATGGAGGAAGGCCGTATTAAATTTCTGATAGGGGCGACATACGATGTGTTGCCAACCCTGCAGAACCTAAGCCTCTGGGTACAGGGCGACCACTCGTGCCCACTCTGCTCAGGTACAGCAAGTTTAAAGCACATTTTGTCAGGTTGTAGAATTAGCTTATCACAAGGCCAGTATACATGGCGGCATAATCAGGTGCTGAGAAGCTTAGCCGCAGGCATTGAAGAGAGAAGGAAGCAGGTGAATTCTGGAAGTTCTAGAAAGGAGAGATTAGGTGTGCAGTTTGTTCAAGAGGGGGAGAAAAATAGAGCTGCTAAGTCAGGGAGAAGGCAGGTAGGTGGCTGCCTGGTAGGGGCTGATGATTGGCAAATGCAGGTCGACTTGGGAGGAAAGCTAGTTGTGCCCCAGGAAATAGTTTATAGTAATCTGAGGCCGGACATTGTCTTATGGTCCATGAGTAAAAAGACTGTGTATTTTATTGAGTTAACAGTCCCTTGGGAAAATTCAGTGGAGGCAGCTTATGAAAGGAAGAAGACTAAGTATGCAGATTTAAAGACAGAATCTGAGCAGAGGGGATGGAAGACCAGGGTTTGTCCGGTTGAAGTGGGGTGTAGAGGTTTTGTTGCAGGGTCAGCTGTTTCATTGTTGAGGGAGCTGGGAGTGTAAGGGCAAAATTTAAGGAAGACAGTGAGGGAGATGTCAGATGAGGCTGCTAGGTCTAATCAGTGGATATGGATCAGGAGAAATAATAGTAGTTGGGTGGTGAAACAGGGACAGTGGGGGGGGGGGGGGGGGCAGAGGACATGCATGCCTAACCCGGCGGGAGAAGAGGTTAAAGTCTGAACAAGACACCTCTCCTCTGCTCTGCTTTCCCCGCCCCATCTTCTCGCTCTCCTAATAGGAAGAGAACCAGGAAGAGGAAGTTTAGATAAGGTGGGGGTGTGGCCAGCTAGAGTCTCTCTTTGGGACCATGCGGCCTGTTCAGGTGAGTTTGCGTTGTAAGATACAGAGTTGGCTTGTTTTTTGACCTTTTTGGTCGTTCTCCTGTTTTATTTGCTTCTTGAAGGAAATGTTAGGGTTTGTTTTCCTGTTTTGTTTGCTTTTTGAAGGCAATGTTAGGGTTTGTTGCTTCTTGAAGGAAATGTTAGAAGAGGGTGTTAAATTTAGTTTGTGGTTTAGGCCTTCACCTTTTGCACCCTCTAAATTGTATTCCCACCCCGCTTTTATTGGTGCAGTTGGTGAGAGGCAGGGGTAGATGATAGTAGTGTGGCAATCGGCAGTTACATGTGGCATCTAGGCCTGTGGCCTGTGGTAGCATTGTAGCCGCTAACAATAGCTAAAGCGGTGGTAGTATGATAGTATCTTAGCAGTTAGTACTGGTGCTAGCAGTTAACATTAGCAGTATAGGTGAATCTAGCTTTATTGTCTTCTGTTCCTCTTAGTGGTTAGCACTTAGCATTAGCTAAATGGTTGTATCGGAACTGTATTGTCTTCTTCTGTTCTTCTTAGCGGTTAGCATTAGCATTAGCAATAGTTAAATGGTAGCATCGGTACTGGCCACTACCTGGAGTATCGCTGGGTCAGTTGAACGTGGCAGTGCTGTTTGGATTGTGTAGGAGCAGTGTGAACTGGCACTAGGGGGAGGTGTAGGTGTAGTGGGACGAAATAGGCGAAACACTGTTGAAGGGAGGTTTCCACCTGATGACCCCCAGAGACGTGTTAGGAATCACTGCTCTTTGGCATGTATAGCGGCAGATTAGGGCTCCAAGGTTCTTCACTGAGAATGAATCCTCTTTTTGAGCACAAGTATTGTGTTTAAATTAACATTTGAAAGTATGTCATTTTTGCATTTTATTATGTGTCATATGGGAATGGGTGTTTCCACTTAAAAAGATTTACCAGAAACAGGTGGCAAATCTTCTGGTGAAGTCTCACCTGCATATATCACAGTGTAAAAAATTCCATTAAGCCCTAATAAGTGACTACCAATACTACAAACACTAAAATGTAATTTCTCACCTTGTACGAAGTCTTCTAAAATTATTTTCCGCCGAAATCTTTTGAGCCTCTCAGCTGGGGAATCGAAAAGATCTTGGCTATATGCTTTTCTGTCCGAAGCCATAATTCAGCCTGACGAAAAAATAGCATAGAAAGACAGTGAGCACAGACAACACACGACATACCTATCAAGTCATCTGTTAACAGCAGCAAGCCGTAAGTACACCTCCATCAACAAGGACATGCGGAAATGCAGTGACATTGATTCATTATTGGTGCCCGCGGTCCAACCAGCTACTGACAGACCAAAGCAATTCACCTACAGATGCATTACATTAATTATGTACCAACCCCAGAAAGCCAAGGAGCTACATAGTGGTCCAGAGGAATTAGTTAGAGTTAGGATTAGTAGGAGGAAAAAGTAAGTTAGTGAAAAGATTGACTAAGATTTTAAACCAGTGCTGTCAATCAATTCAAATATTTTAACCTCACAGGGTTAAACCAAGGCTTATACTTTCTTTTTTTCTTTGAACATACTAGCAGTCAGGCTATACGGCTCTTCTACTTATTCACCTGAGGTTTATCAAGGTTTTATCAGGTTTATTGCTTTTTTTCTGGGTTACAGCCAGATCCTGTATTTTTAAGTTCTGTAGTTCACAAAGAATATTAATCAGGCGATAAAAAAACTTGACACTGTTAAAATTAATTTGGGTTAACATGTTAATAAATCAGTATTTTTAACAGCACTAATTTAAACACACAAAAAATGTGCAAGGGTAAGGAATGCACATTAGATTTATAAAATATGCTGCACGGTTTAACATACCACACAATCCAAGACTATTTCTCCACAGTATGAAGAACAGGCATGATAGCAAACCTATTTTGATGGGGTAGGCAAACAGCTTTCCTTTGCAGATCCTCTACTTTCAACAATTGGTGTTTGGATCTTTCAAAACTGTCCACATATGCAATGTTTAATAGTTTGGAACTGCAAGGATCCTTGAATAGATCGGTGGTGTCATCTTGGCTCGCAATGTCAACAACGACTGTTCCATCTCCTCTTTTTTCTTGCACAAAGGCAAAGTCCTCGTTTTGGAGCAGAAAGCATCTGTCTTGTGGTTTTGCAGAAATGACAGTGGATGTTTGCAGGCGCTGCTTTTGTAATTTCTGTGTCTGGGCCTTCTCAGCAAGCCGTTTGGTGACTTGAACAACAGGATTGCGGCTGCCGCGAAACATTTTTTTAATGACTTGAAGATAGTTCTCAAACGGGAAACATGACAGGTCATCCAAAGAGCATTTGAAGAATTTAAAATCTTCATGAAGGTGCTTTAACGAATGTACGTTGTAAGTGGGGAATATCTCTCCATACAAGGCAGTGCTTGCATCAACAAAGTGATCCATGAGATCCTTTGCATAGTCCAGATATGCATTTCTCTTCTCTGTATCTTTTTCCAACAGAATTGACATACTGACTGTTAATGTTAAGAAGTGACTGTGGCAAGACTACTGGCCCTGTGTATAAAAGGAACTGAAGGAATTCTGTGGCCTTCCAACGATCGATCTCATTCAGAGACCGGGGTTGCCTTACGAATTCACCTGGCCACGTCTTACATCCACAGCAAAATAGAACATTAGAGGGTTTTCATTAAAAGGGATAGCAGCATTTTTTTAAGTGGGGTTGTATGATCTACAAATAGCCCCTAAGTACTTTAATTGCAGTAGAAGACTCTATGCCAAACTGATTCCATAAAGGGCCGTGTGGCTGCAGGTTTTCGTTTCAACCAAGGAGGAGAACACCAGGGCAACCAATCAACATCAAGGGATCACTTAGTTATCATCTGAAAACTGAGATCAGCTGATTAATTGATTCCAGCCTTCCAGCCACACGGCCCTTTTTGGAATCAGTTTGACATGCCTGCTCTATGCACTCCACCCGTTAGCAATGACAGCTCACCTTTCTCATGTGTTCGTCATCTCCTCGCCGACTCCAAACGAATTCCTCCGCTGCCACCAGGTGCGTTCACTACGCGAGGGAAAAAACTCACTAAGTCTCTTCCTAGATGGATGCCAGAATAACAAACATTTAAGCCCACATTGCCAATAGACATGATGGTACTGCATTGTTTTCTTCCATTCACAAACATGTTTCCATCATTTTGAATACTATTTAACAACGTAAACCGATGCCATTTAAAAGACGCTGAAATGACGTCGGTCATCCGCGGTCATCTCAGCCCCTCAGATAGATTCAAATAGTCAAATCAACCTGCCTGCCCGACGACGTTAATCAGACGCGAAATCAACGTCCTGATGTGACTGGAGGTTGACTGGATGTCTTCATCTCCACACAGCACCAGATAGCTTGAAATCATTCTTGACAGTGTTTTTTCAGTTAAATATGTTTTCTTTGAGATCGTATCCCCCCTAATGTTATCATGTCGAAAAAAAGTCTAAATAAAGTCACAACGTGATGCGTCGTCGACTGATTGAGAAAATGTTTGCTGGCAGTATTTAATCAGTTAACCCGCTCTAAAATGCATTATTTTTTATGTCATATTTGCTCAGTTATCATTTTATCATGTTGAAAAACTGTCGAATTAAGGTCACGATGTGACGCGACGTAGATTGGACGTCTTCATCTCGATGCAGGTCGAGGAAATGTGTGCTGGGTTATTTTAATGGGTTATGGTTGAAAATTGTCAATTGGTGAGATTAACACCTTTTTAATGGATGGAAGGATCTGAGTGGATGTGGGAAAAATATGGGGGACAAATGCAGTGTGTGAATTTGCTTTGTTTTACAAGGTTTTACATTTTACATGGTTAATTGTGATTTATCCATAAAATGATACGCCCAGTGGGAGGGGCTATTAGGTTAAAAGGGGGCCATTTTGGCTGTAAGGCTCAGTCTGTGTTTTGGAACAGGGAGGTCACATCAGCAGAGACTTGTGTTTCTCACTTGCAGTTTTTGGTTATACTACAAGAGTTATTGAAGAACTCATTTTGATGTCTGGAGGCATTTATCTTTTTGGCTGTTTTTATTTTTTTATTTTTTTTGGTCACTTGTAAATAGTTTGCACAGCGTACACCTCGGGAGGCCGGCCAATAAAGGACACAAACTGTTAGAGGCATGATTAATAATTTAATTTGATTTAATTTGAAAGCAATATAAGAATTCATATATTTAGCATTTTGTAATTTTTAGTTTGTTTATTTTATGAAAGAATGTTTACTGTAAGTAAGGGACTTTAATTTTATTGCGTGTGTAAAGGCTGACGCACTTTAGATCTAAAGAGATGGTGGAAACAGCTAGAGGGATTTGGACCAGCACGGAAGTATATAGTTTTTTGACCGTGCTTGCTGTGTAAAACCTGGAAATTGTTTTTGAAGACTTGTTTTGTTAACCTTTTTTTTATGATATAAAGTTTTTGTTTGATTAAGAACCCAGCTTGCTCGCGTCCATTTTTTTCAGTGCTGGACTAAACTACACAGTTATTGATCGGCTGCCGTAACATTAGTTAAAAACTTCACCAAGTGGAAAGAAGGGACAGTCAACTGTGCAAAAGGATCCGAATTTGGACGAAGCTGATTGACGGTGAGAGTAAGCAGCCATTCTCAAGATTGCTGATGCTTTGTAAGTACGGTTTTCCCATCGAAATTGCCTATCGAAACAAACAGAGCGGAAAAGGAGAAGCATTGGCAAAGTAATTCATCCTTAAAATGCCTAAATGAATCGTTTTGAAGTTAAGTCAAGATTGGTTTATATATGAAGATATAGAAGAAGACTACTGAAGTCCGTTTATTGGATTTAACGAGTGTTTGAAAGTTCGTTTGGAATTATTGCTGGGACATCGCTGATCACGTTTCAAAGATGGCAGATGAACATTTGTTAAGTGCTGCAGAAGGTGCATTATTTGCACCCCACCAGAAGAGGGAGCCCAAATACACAGAAAGTGCTCTAGAAGAGAAGCTCCGCAGGCTTATGAGTCACAGAAAAGCGAAAATGGCCCAGATTACAGCCAAAATGAAAGAAATAGACATCATGAAAAATAATGAAGAGCATGTTAGTAGTAGAGTTGAATCAGAAATACTGCCACACTTTGTAACACTGTATGAAGAGTTGAACATGCTCAATGAGAGTGTTGTGCAGATGTTACCAACTGATGAAGCAACTTCAAATCAGTTAATCTGGTATGAGCCAAGGGCAACTGCCATAAGGGAATTTATCCTAGACACAGAAAGGTGGATTAAGGAACAAAGGAGCAAAGAAATGGATGATGGTGTTTCACCAGGTGACAGTGTCTCAGTGGTATCACAGCGCAACAGAAGCAACAAGAGTAGAGCTGGCTCGAGTAGGTCATCTTCAGTTGTATCTTGTTCTAGCTCTGTGGTGCGTGTGAAAGAGGAAGCAAGAAGAGCAGCGCTTTTAGCCCAAACAGAGTCACTGAAAAAGAAGAAAGCCATACAGCTACAAGAGGCGCATTTAAAAGCAGAGATGGAGCAGTTAGAGTTGGACACTGCTATTGCAGCCTCTACAGCTAAGCTGAAAGTATTTGTGGATCATGAAAGCCCTCGTGATGCCATGAACGACTACGTAACAGCCAGGTTGCCAAGTCCAGATGTACGCAGCCGCACACAAGGTTCGAATGTTTCTCTAACTGGATCTGTTGCACATGTTCTTAGAGGTCAACCTGTGTCTGAAGCTCATGTTGTGGCAATAGCTGATGACGAAGAGGAGGAAGATAATATTCCTAGCACTACTGCAAGAGATGTGAAACGTTCACCTCCTGTACATTCCCGTCACTATGTGCCTACACCCAGAGCCTCAACTGACAAGCCTTGGGAGCCCATGACTTCAAGTGACAGAATTTATGAAGTGATGCAACGTCAAAACATGATCACAGAGCTGTTGGTTAAGCAGCAAGATCTGTCTCTGTTACCCAAAAGGGACATTCCTGTCTTCTCTGGTGATCCGCTCACATACAGGTCTTTTCTCAGAGCGTTTGATAATGCTATTGACAGTAAGACACCGAATGTTAGAGACAAACTCTTTTTTCTGGAACAATATACAAGTGGAGAGCCACAAGATCTAGTGAGAAGCTGTGAACACATGACCCCAGAGAAAGGCTACAGAGAAGCTAGGCTATTACTTGATCAGCAATATGGCAATGAGCTGAAAAAAGCAATGGCTTACATTGAGAAAGCCTTGAAGTGGCCACAGATTAGGACAGACGATGCAAAGGGCTTGAATGAATATGCTCTCTTTTTGATTGGCTGCAAAAACACCATGAAGGATGTTGATTACATGGAAGAAACGGATAACCCGACAAACATGAGAGCCATACTGTCAAAACTGCCTTACAAACTCAGGGAGAAGTGGAGACAAGTGGCCTATGAAATGCTGGAAAACAAAGGAAAAAGACCAAGGTTTGGAGACTTAGTGAGTTTCATAGACAAACAAGCCAAAATAGTGTCTATTTTCAAGGAACCAGTGCTGCAACCGGACAAAAGGAAAAAGGCACACCTGTTAGGAAATCCAAAGGAAACACCACAAAGAGTAGCAGTTTTGTTACTAGCGTTGACACACCGAAACAGAAACAAGTACAGTCAAACCAGAGTGCAAAACCAGACCAGGCCTCTGTTTTGGATGCCTTGTGCCAGGTCACTTGAGCAAGGATTGCACAGGGAGGTTGTCTTGCGAGATATGTTCTAAGAAACATCCAAGTGTTCTGCATGTTGTGCACAAGGATGAAACAGCAACAAATAAGAGCAACAAGAACAGCACGTCGGAGTCACAGGCCACAAGTGCTGTAGAACAGGAAACCTTTGGGTACACTAGGGCCGGAAACAAGCAAGGCGTTTTGGCCATAGTTCCGGTACGACTCAAGTCCAAGAAAGGTACGAAGACAATGGAGACATATGCCTTCATTGACCCAGGCAGTTCGGCGACGTTTTGTACAGAGGCAGTAATGTCAACACTGAACCTTAGAGGCAGGAAGACGGAGATCTTGCTCCGTACTATGGGACAGGAGAAGCTTGTCCATAGCCATATTCTGTCAGACCTGGAAATTTGTGGGCTTGAGGAGAACAAGTACACTGACTTACCTTCAGCATTCACACAGCCTGAAATCCCTGTGAAAAAAGAGGACATACCTCATCAAGAAGACATCCAGAGGTGGTCTTACCTGAAGGAAGTACGCCTTCCAAGTATCAAAGCTGAGATCGGTCTGTTGATTGGCGCCAATGCTTACAAGGCCATAGAGCCATGGCAAGTCATTAATAGCCAAGACGACGGTCCATACGACGTAAGAACAGCAATTGGATGGATTGTCAATGGTCCCATCAGACGAGATCACCTTCGAGACCCAGATGCAGAATTGGAGAGTGTTACTGCAAACAGGATTTCTGTGGCAAACATTGAAGAGCTGTTAATCCAGCAATTCAACTCTGACTTCTCAGAGCGGAGCTGTGAAGACAGAACAGAGATGTCACAGGAGGATCGAAGGTTCATGAAGGAAGTCGAACAGTCTTGCCAGCTCATTGAGGGACATTACTGTATCAGTCTTCCCTTTAAAGACAGGTCTGTGAAGATGCCCAGTAATCGCAGTCATGCAGAACAAAGAGCAATAAACCTCAAAAGGAAGCTCAACAAGAACCCCGAGTTCTGCAGCGACTACAAGCGCTTCATGGATGATATAATAGCTAAGGCCTATGCGGAAAAGGTATCTGAAGAAGGTCATGAGGTCAAGGAAGGAGAGGTTTGGTACATCCCACACCATGGGGTGTACCACCCCAAAAAGAAGAAAAGTTGTCTTCGACTGCACAGCTATGTACCAAGGCGTCTCCTTGAACAACCAACTACTCCAAGGGCCTGACCTCACGAGTACCTTGATTGGAGTGCTGACAAGGTTCCGAGAGGAGTCAGTTGCGATGATGGCCGATATAGAGGCAATGTTTTATCAGACCAGGGTCCCGCCCAAGGACTCTGACTTCCTGCGTTTCCTCTGGTGGCCGGATGGAAACTTGAATGGACTTCTGGAGGAGTACAGAATGACTGTACACATTTTTGGGGCTACTTCCTCTCCAAGTTGTGCTTGTTTTGCGTTGAGAAAGACAGCAGAAGATGGAAAAGACAAGACCTCAGCTGAAGCTGTGAAAACTGTTGAGAGGAAACACAAACCTATATTTCATCTACGCCATTGTTTTTCTTTACCTTTTTCAGAAGGCGGTACCAGAACCCTGTGACACTTTTGTACTACTGATCGATAGCCTTCCAGGAAAATCAGAACTTACTTGGCTAATACACCGTTTAGTATCTATTTCTCACTCAAATTACTTGTATATACCCCAACTTAACAACACTTTTCCAACTCCTTTACTGACTTTCGCACTTCCACACACACTTCAGAGCAACTTATCAAAACTTTCTATCTGTAGATTCACAAGACACTCTCAATTATTAAATTTCATCTTAAGACAACATGAAAACATATGGGCTTAAGCAAAATACCACAGGTTAATGTGGCAATTTTGCTTGGTAGAGAGAGAGATAGAGACAGAGAGATGGGCACTAGCACAGAGTGTCTGTTTTCCCACTCACACACAGTTTGAGCCAACACACAAAGTAAATACAGACTCACACAACTCACACATCAGGCCACCCTTTCGTACAAATTCAAGGTGAACAGTAAATCACACTCCAAGATACTTTGCAAAGTTATGTCAGTCTGTTCAGCTAGGGAGTCAGTCGGGTTCAACACTTGACATATGAATTGGATATTTATTTAACAACAGTTCTGAATACATGTGAACTTTAAGTGGCTCGAGCATAAATTTTGGCGCGCAACTACTCCCGGAGCTTTGAGAAACCCTCGCAAACTATATATCAAAACGTGTGGCTCGATCGGGAATGGTGTGCTCTGTCTTTTATAGCTCTTTCATCAATAATTCGCAAAGTTATTCGCAACAAACTGCGAAGAATTTCCCATAACAAATGAATGGGAAATTTCCTCAAATTTCAGCCTTTTTCAATTGTCCGCTGCTTCGCCATACTTTCTCCTAGAGACTTCATTCAAACTTAGATAAATTTTGTCAGGTTGAAATGAACCTCAGCACATTTTTTGATATCTCTTACTTTTTCCGAGCTATGACCATCTCAAGACCATAAAGTTTCCCAAAAAATGCTCAGAATTTCTCCCCCTAGAGTGGATGACATCATCAGTTAGAGTGAAAGAGCCAGTCAGAATTTTTTGGATCTTTTTGTAGACAAACCTTTCTTCTCTCGTCAAAGTTCAATTTTAAAGGGTTAGCCCCCACCAAATTTAAATAAAGAGGGATCTTGCACCAGCCGCCCTGCACTGCTGCTCCATTTAAACCCATACAATCTCCTGTTTTCTGAGTCGCAGCCTGTCGGAGTGTGTCTTTTTAAATCGACCATTTAGTCATTTTTCGAAAGAATATCTGGACATAAAACACATGTACATCTGGCCCAGACTTGTCCGCATCTCACAGTGTAATCCTTTTTTTGATAGAAGCTACCGTTTTGTCACAATCACAAGTTGTTTGGAAGAAACCAACAGCAAAAAAGTAGCTGTTCAAGGGGAGAATTGTCAACAGGTGCAACTGTCATTTACACACACATACCGGTATGTGTCAATAACCCACGCACACACATCTCCAGGACGACCAGCCTGAGAGAATGCCCACTAGTGGGCCGTAGGTCATTTGGTACTGGGCCGCACAGAAAGAAAAAATAATTTCCATTATTTTGTTTTTTCACATAATTTGAAAAACAGGTGGTGCCTGACAGTGCCAGTCTGCAGCCAGGTCCTCTTGACATGATAAAAAAAGTGGATTTATGTTCATTATGTTATTATTATTATTAAAGAGAAAATACCACAGTTTTTAATTTTAATCTTATCATTTTATTTTGTATTTATCTGCTACACCTTTAGACTGGGCCGTGAAAATATTGTCAGACATTAAACTGGGCCATGGTACAGAAAAGGTTGGGACCACTGGTAAAGGTGATAGAAGCCTGACTGATAAAGGTAAAAATTCCTTCAGTTTTGTAATTAAAAAAAATTAAAATAAAAAAAACAATAAACATCAAAAAAATAATGTTAGGCCAAAATGTGATTTTTACTTCATTTTATTTGAGTGTCTGGCCCCCAAGGTGTCCGTCCAGGAAAATTCTGGCCCTCCAACAAATATAGTTGGTGACCCCTATTTTACAGTGTTCTGATGTGATTAGAGCATGACAGTCTCAAAACTACTGTTGGAATCCATTCATTGTTATTGTTGAACTTGACCACTCTCTCCTTTGTTATGTTACTCTCGTATCGGCTTTTCTTAGATACAGAAGAAATGTTCTCACAAAACTGTAGTTCCAACATCATTTTCCTGCATATTGATTGATTGGGGTATCCAACCTGCAATCTGGTGTTGGTCTGGAACAACTCATTTTCTACTTATTACACTTAAAAAGCATTTAACTTGCCCACAAGTCCAACTTAAGTTGTATTAAGTATATGTGCTAAAATGGGACTATTTTAAGTATAGTTAACATACTGCAAATATATTAATTATTTCATATTTGCTTATGCTATTTTTGAATTGAAAGTACAGTAGTTCTTGAGCATTTTCAATACACTTTAAGTGTATTTTAACACTGAGGATGACCAGCACATACTGTACATAGATATCCTCAGATATATTATGCATTCAATGCACATTGCTGCCTCCCTGTCCTTGAAATATTTGGCATCTCTCATTGTCTGATCCTTATTTTTCACTTTTTATTTTTCCTGTCATTGACAGCATGATACAGCATTCTAGATATTTGATCTTAAGATGATAATAAAACAAGCTTTAAAATGTTACACTAGCATTGTTTCTTCTGTCTGTTGTGACATAAGTGTCGCAGTGTCACGCTGCCAGTGACTACTTGTGTTTTTCGTGTTGTAAATAAACCTTTGGCGAGTTTGGCCTTGTATGGACATGCTTTTGTGTATCTGTTTTTTCTACACTGAAATGCAATATATATATATATATATGTGTGTGTGTGTGTGTGTGTGTGTATATATATATAGATAGATAGATAGATAGATAGATAGATAGATAGATAGATAGATAGATAGATATAGCATAAAATTAATATACTTTTAATCTGTATAAATTTATTTCAGGTGCACTATTATACTAACTGTGACCTGAAGTGTTTAGTTACGCTTCAAGTTGACTTTTTAAGCTTTTTAAGCCATCTGCCTCGACCGATATACTGTATGCTTAAATGAACTCTTATACGAGTAGCAGGTGGGAACTGTTGCTAATGGTGGACTGAGGAAATGCTAGTATGATGGTTAGTCAACATACTTGATGTATATCCTGTCTATTACTGTACTGTGTGGTGAATATTTGTGCCGAAAATGTTGTATGCACTGTGTAATACATAAACTTTCACATTCAAGCAGTTGTGACCCTTTGTAACATGAGAAGATTCAGCTCTTTTACTATTATAAAAATATATTGTATCATGAATGTATTTCAGAAATACTTCTTGATACTGGCTGCCTCTAAAAGTTGCTGTGTGAACTACATGACATGGTACAAACAAAATCTTTAAGTGTTCATAGTTGGATTTGTCTGCTATCCATATGTGACATGAACAGTTCAGACACAGCATGGGGATGATCTTACAGATTAATATTATGTAAATATTATATTGCTTATTCTGCAGGAAATGTGTTAAAGCAAATAAATAAAGTAATATCCATTTTAAGCAAAAATGACAAATGCCAATTATGATTCATATGTAAAACTCTTAGCTTATACTTAGCTCACATAGGGCAACAAAGTAGCACGGTAATGCAGGGGAAATGGATCATAGTGATAGACTGTGATACCAGAGCTAACATCATAATATGTCTGTAGAGTGATACAGCGAACCTGGTATCACATATTTAAGGATATAAAAAGAAGTGCAAATGTATAAATAAATCAGACATTGTTCATTAAGTCAATTAATGCATAGGACAAATTGTGTTTCATGCTTTTGAATTACGATGATTGAACTGTATGGAAGCCAAGAGGGGGCCACAATGACTTTATATGTGGATATTTTTGTAATCCTGCTAGATCAGTTGCTTTATCATGATTGTTTTCTCTTTTTTATTTTAGTAAAGTTCACATTTTTTACAAAAAACAAGTTTTTGTGATTCAGGGAGCTTCCTTACTGCAGCAATGTGGGATATTGTGTCTCGTGTATGAGGCTGAATCCAGTATAGTATTATTCAATGTGGTAAACAATGTCACACTTAATTACAGAGCTGTGGTCTAGGAACATAGTACCATCCACTTTTAGCTCTGACTTTTTGGGAGACGTCAGTGTGTGTCTGTGTTTGTGTGTGTGTGTGTGTGTGTGTGTGTGTGAGAGAGAGAGAGAGAGAGAGAGAGAGAGAGAGTGTGGGCATGTGCACATATGACTGCATGTTTGTGTCATTGATTCAGGGAGCTTCCTCACTGTGGCCAAAATCCAAATTAGTTCCTGTGTGGCATTCCTATGCTGGCTTCACAGTGCTGGTCCAGGATGTGACATCACACACATATGTACACACAGACACAAAAACTTTATCAACAATGTTTTACATTATTTTTACTAGCAAAACATAAACAAATCTCATCTTATTAGTCATATTGGTAACACTTTATTTTAAGATACACCTACTCACCATTAATTAGTTGCTTATTAACATGCAAATTAGTAACATATTGGCTGTTAATTAGTCATTATTAAGTACTTATTCATGCCTTGTTCTGCGTGCCCTTATTTTGCAACCAGTTAGCCATTAACTAAGAGTCTTCCCTCAATAACCTCAGAATTATTGCTTATTAGTACTAAGTAAGGAAGTTGTTGTATATGAATTATGATCTTAATATGCTTTGCTTAGTATGGACTTAGTAAGGTGGTAGTACCCCAAGAATAATTATTCTCCCTTAATACCACTTGATGAATATGGTCTGTTCTTACATAAGAAAACACAAAACTACAAATATTAATAGTGTCCAAATAACTCTAAATTAAGTCTTTGTTACATAGAATATGTTCCCCATACTAAAGTGACATCTTGATCATTACTAATTCACTAATAGTTGAACACTTATTAACCAACACATGTTCCCTAAACTAAAGTTGCCTCCTTTTCACAATTAGTTAATATGTTATAGCACACAACAGCTGCAATAAACAAGTGATGGGTTACACCTTTGAAAATGGATCTATCTATAGGTTCCCTCTCATTCAGTAGTAGAATAACAAAGACAGCACAAGTACAAATACCTCATTTATTAAACCACTGGTTCAGGTTTTCCCAAGGCTGACAACAAATACTGCTCGACCAGGTAATCTTCCTGAAATTTCAAACGCTGACAACTGTATCAGTGTATGTAAATATGTCATGCAATATGGTATCAAGTGTATAAGCAGGTCATACTGTATGATAATACAGGTACTCTATTGTTGAAAAACACTGCACAATATAAAGTACAAAAATACAAAAAATTGAAATATAAAAAATATAAAACCTGCACAGCTCAACGTGACTTGTCAAAGGTTAGAACAAATGTACTGAACTGTACAAACATTGCACTTCAGCAGCCTAAACCTGCTCTATAATTACGGCATCAGGTGATTGATTCCCCTGTGCACAAATATTTCACTTTTCTAAAACCATGTAACAGAATTTTAACTGAACAAAGAAGCTCACTTAACTCCTAATATTTCATCAACAAGGGGAGGAGTTGACCTGTGGCCTTCGTGTCCATGATAATAGCCTTTTCTCAGAGGTAACAGTACATTTAGTGTGTCAAAACTTTTGAGTGGTAGTACAAACATTTACTTGATATCTTTATCTACATTTCAGACAGGTTTCAAACTGGATATTTTTTCCTAATGTCATGTAAAAGCATTCCAAGTGTTCCGTTCCTGTGATGGTTTCCACGCCAATGGGTCCACTCAATTACATCCAAGTGATCCCTCAACAGTTTTTGTGTGCGGTTCCCTCTTTGTCTCCAGATAGTTGACTTGCAAATACCCCAAAATCTCTCCAGGTTTTGTGCATGTGCACCTGTAACAGGGTCAACAAAAAAATCTTGATGGTTGACAGTCAGGTGATTGTAACCTTCATCCTGAAGACAGCGGTAAGACCTCCACCCATCTGAAATGACGGAGCTTCCACGATGAACGTGCTTCTTTATTAGAGGCAAGAGATGCCTGGCTGAACGGTGATGCACAATCTTAAGAATGGGTCTCCTCCTGTCATCCTTAATCCCTAGCATTCCAAACACCCAGGAACTCCTGTTGCTTGCCGTCCTCTGTTGTACTGAAATTCACAAGAGCAAATACTTAAAAATGTGGACAATGATTCTGCAATAATGGTGAGAAATGGGAGAGAGTAAATCATAAGTCAAAAATTCAAAAGTTCTCTTTAGCTTCGGAGTAGTGGTGCATGTTGACAAATATTGAACTGTTCTGGGAACAGGGGAAATAATGTAGTTTCTTAAAACCGACATTCCCCTTGATTCCACCTCAGGCAAAAGCAGGTTTTAAATGTATGTATGTTGTCTCTACTGACAGTAGCTGAGTTTAGCACAGACTTAACCAACATCAAACACACGTTTTTAGACACAAAATCATGTATTTGGCATCAAAGTAATATTCACAAGTGTAACTTTCATACCTTTCTTTTATGGCCAAATTTGCTTTCATCTATCATAACAATCTGCTCTTTGTCCAACAGTCTGCTTGCCTCTTCCTCTCATTCTTTTCATTCCTGATTTGCAAACTTTCCACAGCTTGTCTAGAAGTTTACTCAGAGTTGCAGAACTCCCAGTACCGGTAATTCCTTCCTGCAGCATGTCTACCTGCCTCAGTCGAAGGCCTTGGGCAAATCTGTAATAGATCAACCAGATAAATACTTCAATGACACAATTTAGAAGTGGGTGGTTAAAATCAATTTCTTAAGTTGTCATTAGTCTTTTTATAACCATAATTCTAACCATCATTTCTCATTTGCAGTCCCATTTGCAGACACAGCAGATACTCATAGCCTGAATATAAGAGTGTATTTAACCTGAAAAAACAAATCTCAAAAGCAAAGTAGGGTGAAGAACATTCCCTATATGAGAGGAGGAATGGAATAAAACCCCCAAACAAATGAAATCTGCTGTATCTTTGAAGAGTTAAAAAAAAGGACACTGAGTAAATTAGCACAGTGAAGTGTCTGTTTAAAAAAGTGAAGTTCTTTTGAGACAATTTCCAGGAACCACCTAAAACCTAAAAATCCACAAAACCTTTGTACTACATTGGACTCTTCTCAACCCAGCACTTATGCAATTACACATACTTAATAAATAAATAAATACATACATTTGACTGATATTCAGAATTCTTCCCATATACTGTATAAACTCATTTCTCGTAAGCATTGGCTCTTATAGGACCCATCCCAACCAACAGTATAGTGAGAACATTGAAAGAAAACATGGTCTGAGTTAGAGTTTGTCTTTGATGGTGTAACCTGTTAAAAAAAAAAAGGAGGCATGTTAGTTTTGTCAGAATGTAATGTTCCAGTTAAATATTTTATTTTTATATTTTTCTTTCATTGGCAGTGATTTTCATTTCATTCTTAATTGCAGTCTTTATTTCAACCTGTATTAAATTTATTTGTGTATTTATTTTATCCCAGAAGTCCAAGTTCGCTTTAACAGTGGTTCTGTGAAGAGAAAAACAATGCCATTCGCTACACAGAGTGTAGCTGAATTGTTATTGGGAGAAATCGGCGCATGTCCCGCCCCTCTTGGCGCAAGTTAGTGAGACGCAGACGATACTCACCCAGAGCATCACGCAGCGGCAGGGCGAGCAGAGACGCAGAACTCGTAGTAGGAAAAGTTGAAAACTACTTACCGTAGATACCAAGAAAAATACTGTGGAGGAAGAGGAACTTCTGAAGCGATTTTGGAGTGTCTAGTGGACCACGGAAACCGACCCTGGGAACTTATGTTGATTAGATTTCTTTTCCCGGTGAGTGCTGTGAGTGCGTGTTAGCTTCACGAGTTAGCAAGCCCTCGTGGTGTGTTAGCCACCGAGTTTCAGCATTAGCTTGCCGTGTATGTTACTTTCATGTCCTCGTGGTGTATTAGCCACGGAGTTGAAGCATTAGCTCACCATGTTGTTTAATTTCTGGTGCTTAATAGGAAAACCCATGTGTGTGTATGTGTATAAATGGGAAAAAGAGTATGTGTGCTTGTTACATGGTGTGAGTGAAAAGAGATCGTTTTCATGGGTTATGAGATTGCTAATTTTTTTTCTGTGTAGTGCAGTGCTGTGCACACAGGTCCAGAATATTACATGTTGCATTGTTTTATTTACTTTCATCTAATGTGGGCATGAACTGAGTTATTTTAGGCTCCTTCACATGTGGGTTTGATTGTTCATCAGTCATTTCATGATTTTGGTTTCATTATAAGTGAAAGGGTGAAGTTAATTTGGTTAATATGTTAAGTTACCTTGTCATTAGTTAACAGTCAAGTTATATTAATGGATATTGATTTATACTTAGAAATTATAAACTGTACAGTTAATAGAAATGAGTAGTGTGAATTAAACCCTGTTGTGCTATACAGGCTGGGTTTTTTGGAGACTATGGATTCTGGATTCTCTCCCTGGATGGGAGATGGCGAGCCAACCGTGTTATCAGCTTGAGCAGGAGTGACGAGGACCCTCTCTTCTTCACCTGTCGTTTTGCCAGTGTGGTAGAACTCAGGAAATAGAAACTTATTAAAGGAACTTATTTTCCCTTTTCTCGGAAGCAAGAGACATTTTATTTTATTTTAAAGGGTGCACCCAGGTTAAAGAGACAATATAAAACAAAGCAAATTGAAAGGCCGGCCATATTTGTACAAATGTTTATTGTGTGTTGTGTTTATGTGTTAATACATTACTGTTGCTAAACTCTAATCTCTGTGTGGTTGTCTCTTACTCAACTGGTGTTCCATTTCATTCTCAACACTCCCTCTATCGAATCTAGAGTATCCTGGTCTGTTGTTACTTACCTTTCAGGTGGGTTACAATGGCTTTTGTTATCATACAATGTAAAACCATGCACCTGTAGATGTAATGCATCCACGTTTTGCAGTCGAAGGTGCGATTTCTCAAATATGGAGCCACTTCGGATGGACCTCGATACCGTTTTCCCGCAAATAAGAAACGTACCTATCAAACAAATACATCCTGCTTCAGAAACAAATACAGCATGTTTTACATATACAAAGAAACATATTTCTTCAATTTACAAAAAAGAAAAAAAAAGCTGTGTGTGATTTGTATTGTGACTTTGTAGTGACTTATATATATATATATATTGTGTGTACACTACTCATAGCTTCTGTATTAAAAACATTGTCATAAAATATAGGATTTGGCACTGAATTCTAGCAGATCTTGGATGGGTGCATGCTGCACACTCCCCTATGCTTACACAGGAAATTAATAAATAAGGCACAGGTCTAGTTGTTCTACTCACCATGCTGCCTCCTTTTGTCGTAGGTCCGTTTCAACTTCATAACATGAGAGCAAGAGGGGCATTTCATCCATTTTCGAAGTAGGCCTTCTTTCATTAACCATCTGGTGAACTTGTAGTTTTCTTCAGGGCAATGTCTGAAATGCATTCGACTCAAAAATTCTGAACATCTTCTCCACATAATTTCTTTTTTTTTTTTATCTCATACCATGACGATTTTTTTATTACTATATACCATCTATGGTTTCAACCTCGCAGTCCTGCTTCAAAAAAGGCGCAAAGTGACCCACTTTGTAGTGTAATGACTGACATAAGAATCTACCAATCCGCAGCCGGCTACTCCGATGCGTTGCTCTAATCCAATAATTGGCTATTACTTTGCTGTCATGTGACAAAATGCATAAAATTCTGTGTAAACATACATGTGAGCTTTTATATTTGTTTTAGCGGTGATTAACTAACTCCGCTTGAGACTTCCGGCATGGATTGTAAGCTTTTATTTTTCAAAGCAAAGGCAAAAATGTGGATCAATACAGGTGGAAGTCAAGTTGCAAATAGCCATAAGTTGCTGGGGGGGCAAGACCAAAATAAATGAAATATCCTTCACAGAAAGAGCAATTTATATCTATATCTTTTTAAACTCGTTGTAAAAAAAAAACTTTACATACTTCCAGCATATATTGTAAGCTTTTATTTTGAAGGCGATTATTTAACTTCCGCTTAAGACTTCATCCTTGTCGGCCATCTTACCTGCAGGAAGGTACTCATGGAGAAGGTGGCTATTTGACGTTTCATTCATAGCTTGGAGAGTGAAGACCGAAATTCGTCTAACAAAAATGGTAAGTTAAGCGCTAGCCTGTTAATTGAAAGTCTCCCTGAGTTTTGGAAGGACATCATAACACCCGTCACCCGGCCGTTTACATAGTTAAAGAGTATTAAACCCTCCCGTTTATATGCAGTGTCGAGGCTAATTAGCTAATGTAATGTTAAGCTAGCTGAGTGCAGGTGCGTAATCCTTTGACGTAGTCCAGAGATGGGAACTCGAGTCACTGTGACTTGGCCTCAAGTCGCTCTTTTGATGACTTTTGACTTGACTTGACTTGACAAAAAATAATGCCACAGCTATATTTCTCACTGGCACGGCAAAAGCTCAATCGGGGGATAGACTATAAAATATCAAATTATTTTCTAAAACTATTTGGAATGAGTGCAGACTTAGAATGGTGTTGTCATGATAGAACAGATTTTATCTTCTATTCTGCAATAACAAAATTGCAATAACAATGTGACAAACTTGACGTGCCCAAAGAAAAATGATTTGGGACTTACTTGAGACTTGCACATGGTCCCATGTCTGGTATGAACCACATTTTATAATGAAAAATACGTTATGCACTATGCAGTCATTGAACAAGAAGAGCTTTTGAATATTGTGTAGATTATTATTAAGTTACATTTTGCCAGTTATAGTGACATTAATTTATTTATATTACTATAGCCTAAGGCCAAGAAGAAACTGTCCCTAAAAGTCCCTAAAGATGACTTGATGACAGAGGAGACCAAAAATAATCTGGATGGTAAATCTTTCTCTGTTAACTTTCAAGGAACTGTAATACTTAAATAATTATCTTGTTCAAATGAGTTTAAACGTTTAAAGTCATCTAGTCATATGTAATATGTATACATTTTGTTGTACCTATGCCATTCTGTAGATCCTGAAGATAAAGGAGATAAAGGCTCTGCTCCAAGTTGCAGCAGCATAAGCAGCATAGGATCAGGTAATGATTTCTCATTTTCTAGCAGTGTATCTTTGTTGTCTAAGATGAGTTTCATTTCTTGCGTGATATTTCCGCCTGAGATTAAAGTTGTTGGCAGATTTTGTCAGTATACATGTATGTGCTTACAAATTAAATTAAGGCACACACCATATGGTCCACTACCTTTGTTGCATGCATGTCATTCTCTATCTGTCTCACTCTTTTAATACTGTCAAATCATAATCTTTTTTGTATCCTGCTCTCTTATTTCTAAGGATCAATTTCCAAAGTGGAGTTCCTAGAAGCCAGGATCCAATGGCAAGAAAAAATAATAAAGGATCTTGAGCAAGAGCGCAATTTCTTGCGTGAGCAAATCATGGGAAAGAAGAGATCATGTGAGTGATTTGGGGGCAACTTGTATCTGCAAAATATAATGTAATTGTAATGAACGGTGTGATATATTTCTGATAATCTGATCTTTGTCTCATCTATCCTCTATTTGATCAAAGCTCAACCTAAAGTATTTACTTTGGAGGACGACAACGAGGATGATGACGGCAACATGGATGAAGATGATGTCATTCCCCCATCTTCTCCAGACATCAGTGAGTCCCCGGACAGTGATGTTGTCATCCAAAGAAGGAAGAAACGTCGGACACAGCCACCTGCATTTGCAACTGTGTCTGTGCCTGGAAAAGCTCATGTAAGAGGTAAGAATGGCATAACTTGAACCACCTGTCCTGTTAGCACCAAGTGGTCATGAAAAATAAGTATTAATAAAAGCATTGGAAGAGCTGTTATAAATTTGTCCTGAAGTAATTATGAGGCAAAAATACAGATCTTCAGTTCTAGATTCTGAATATACTAGGAATCTGATGATAAATAAAAATTAAATGTCTAAAGTCAAAAATATGGCTTTCATCAGAATAAAGCTCCATTTTATTTTGCAGCATTCAAACTAATTATTATCCAACATCAAATGTATTGCTAGAAAGATTGTCTCTCAGAATTAAACATAATTCGGAACCATAAGACTAACCAACTATACAGATCTTACAGAGTATCATTTTTGTATTGGATTCTGAACCACATTGTGCGTGAAATCATATCAAGAAATGAGCAGATTCTTCAATTCCTAGAATATGCTTCATACTTTTATGAAAAGAGAAGTGACTAGTTTGAGCAATTTCAGTTGACCGTAAGCCGTGGTTTGTGCTCATTTCTCTTGTTCTTTGTTTTTGTTTTTTATATTTTTCAGTGAAAGGGCCAGCTGAGGTTATCAGCAGATATAAAAAAGTCTTGAAAAGCTTAAAAGTCCACACCATGACTGAAGCCTTCAGAATCAAAGGCGTGGACCGGGGAACCATCAAGATGACTGCTGCAATTGCAGAGCTCAGCATTGTGGATCCTGTAACCTTCAACACCCTGAAGTATGATCCTGCAACTGAGACCCTGCAGTCCTTTGCTAAGAGGTGTGCAACACACATAACCTCTGAGAAGAAGAGCATTATAAAGGACATGAAGGCCACAGGTCAACTCCTCCCCTTGTTGATGAAATATTAGGAGTTAAGTGAGCTTCTTTGTTCAGTTAAAATTCTGTTACATGGTTTTAGAAAAGTGAAATACAGTAATCCCTCGCAGGGGTTACGTTCCAAAAATAACCCGCGATATGTGAAATCCGCGAAGTAGATATATCTTCATTTTTACTATTATTTTACAATGCAATATTGTACTATAGAATGAAACAAAACGCCGAAACTTGTTTTCACGCCTAAAATGCGTTTAATAAATGCAAATATTAACGTTTTTTTTAACAAAAACTATGATACAAAACAGGAAATATTGTCACTCGCGTATTTCACAGTCCATCCAGCTGTGCCTCTTCGTCCTGACTCCGCTGCGCTGTAGCGTCTTTTTCTACTGAAGGCTGCGCAGGAGTCTTTGCCCGAGAGAAGAACATAGTTATGGGTAGTTGTCGGCACTCTTTCTTTTTCTGAGCAAGAAGATTTTTATAAACGGACATGTCACCTTCAAAGCGCTGTAAAAAAAAAAAACACTGTAAAAAAAATCCACGAAGCAGCGAAGCCGCGATAAGTGAAGCGCGATATAGCGAGGGATTACTGTATTTGTGCACAGGGGAATCAATCACCTGATGCCGTAATTATAGAGCAGGTTTAGGCTGCTGAAGTGCAATGTTTGTACAGTTCAGTACATTTGTTCTAACCTTTGACAAGTCACGTTGAGCTGTGCAGGTTTTATATTTTTTATATTTCAATTTTTTGTATTTTTGTACTTTATATTGTGCAGTGTTTTTCAACAATAGAGTACCTGTATTATCATACAGTATGACCTGCTTATACACTTGATACCATATTGCATGACATATTTACATACACTGATACAGTTGTCAGCGTTTGAAATTTCAGGAAGATTACCTGGTCGAGCATTTGTTGTCAGCCTTGGGAAAACCTGAACCAGTGGTTTAATAAATGAGGTATTTGTACTTGTGCTGTCTTTGTTATTCTACTACTGAATGAGAGGGAACCTATAGATAGATCCATTTTTCAAAGGTGTAACCCATCACTTGTTTATTGCAGTAGCTGTGTGCTATAACATATTAACTAATTGTGAAAAGGAGGCAACTTTAGTTTAGGGAACATGTGTTGGTTAATAAGTGTTCAACTATTAGTGAATTAGTAATGATCAAGATGTCACTTTAGTATGGGGAACATATTCAATGTAACAAAGACTTAATTTAGAGTTATTTGAACACTATTAATATTTGTAGTTTTGTGTTTTCTTATGTAAGAACAGACCATATTCATCAAGTGGTATTAAGGGAGAATAATTATTCTTGGGGTACTACCACCTTACTAAGTCCATACTAAGCAAAGCATATTAAGATCATAATTCATATACAACAACTTCCTTACTTAGTACTAATAAGCAATAATTCTGAGGTTATTGAGGGAAGACTCTTAGTTAATGGCTAACTGGTTGCAAAATAAGGGCACGCAGAACAAGGCATGAATAAGTACTTAATAATGACTAATTAACAGCCAATATGTTACTAATTTGCATGTTAATAAGCAACTAATTAATGGTGAGTAGGTGTATCTTAAAATAAAGTGTTACCATTATAGTAAGAACTTTGACTACAGACCAGTCGCCCTCACATCCCATGTGATGAAAGTCCTGGAGAGACTGGTCCTAGCCCAGCTGAGTCCACAGGTGAAGACATTCCTGGACCCCCTGCAGTTTGCCTATCAGCCCCATTTAGGAGTCGATGACGCTGTCATTTACCTGCTGCAACGAGCCCATATGCATATTGATGGTGGAGGAGGCACTGTAAGAATCACATTCTTTGATTTCTCCAGTGCCTTCAACACCATTCAACCTCTGCTATTGGGTGAGAAGCTGCGGGGGATGGGTGTTAACGACGCAGTGATCTCCTGGATTACTGACTACTTGACAGGCCGGCCACAGTTTGTCCATCTGGGCAGCGGGCTGTCTGATGGGGTGGTCAGTGATACAGGAACTCCGCAGGGGACTGTGCTTTCTCCCTTCCTCTTCACCTTATACACCACTGACTTTAAGTACAACTCTGAGTCATGTCACCTGCAGAAGTTCTCTGATGACTCAGCTGTTGTCGGGTGTATAAGAGGGAGAGGAGGGGGAGTACAGGACAGTGATAGACAACTTTGTTGAGTGGTCCGAACAAAACCACCTGAGGCTGAACAATCAGCAAGACAAGAGAGATGGTGATTGACTTCAGGAGGAAGAAGACGCCTTCACAGCCACTACTTATCAAAGGGGAGGTGGTGGAGGAGGTGGAGGACTACAAATACCTTGGAGTGGTGATCGACAACAGACTGGACTGGAAATCCAACACAGAGACTGTGTACAAGAATGGGATGAGCAGACTCTACTTCCTGAGGAAACTGAGATCCTTCAACGTGTGCAGCAAAATGTTGGAGATCTTCTACCAGTCTGTTGTTGCCAGCGCCATCTTCTTTGCTGTTGTTTGTTGGGGCAGCAGCATCAGAGCCAGCGACACCAACAGACTTGATAAGATCATCAAGAAGGCTGGCTCTGTACTTGGACTCAGACTTGAGTCTTTTGAGACTTTGGTGGAGAGGAGGACGCTGAATAAACTGCTATCCATCATGGACAATGATCAGCACCCTCTCCATGACACAGTGGACAGACAGTGGAGCACCTTCTCCCACAGGCTGCTACAGCTCCGCTGTCGAAGGGACAGATACAGGAAATCTTTCCTGCCACATGCCATTACACTGTACAACAACAGCTGAAAATAATAATAATAATAATAATACAATACTTCTTACCACTACTGTTTGCTTTTGATATTTTATTATTATGTATATAATTTTTTACTGCCTGTTATTTCGATATTTTATTATCTATA
This sequence comes from Chelmon rostratus, assembly GCF_017976325.1. Lineage (NCBI taxonomy): Eukaryota > Metazoa > Chordata > Actinopteri > Chaetodontiformes > Chaetodontidae > Chelmon > Chelmon rostratus. The sequence continues at coordinate 725,734 of NC_055661.1, read as the reverse complement.
GTTTGTTCTTACAGTCACGGTACACTTTATTTTCACTGCCATTTTGCTTTTGATATTCTTATTTTGATATTCACTTGCATTTGATATTCTTTTTTGTGCAATACTTTTTACTACTGTTTACTATTTGGCTATTTTATTATTATTGTTATGTACATAATCTTTTTACTGCTCACTATTTTTATATTTTTATTATGTATAGTTTGTTCTTTATAGTCTTTTTTCACTTATTTCACTGTGTGTAATGCTGCTGCTGCACTGCAATTTCCCATCTATCTATCTATCTATCTATCTATCTATCTATCATGTCTCATTAACATGACAAAAAGACCCAGTCAATATTTGATAGCACATAATGGGATTTATCCTGATTTGTGTGGCAGGGTGATTTTATGTATTACAGCTGTGAGCTGCTCTCATCTATATGTAATTATTGTGTGCTGTCTTGGTGTCAGATTAAATTAGTGATACAAATATGTGGCAAAGTCAGTTAAACATGGAGCCTCGTTAATAAAACTTTTCTGAGATTTATACTAAGGTATAAATTCTAAAGATAATTTCTGACAGTGTGCTTATGCCTGATTCATAAAAAATGTTGCACCTAAAAAGCGTTGTTAAGTAGGTTCTAAAAATTGCACTATAATTTCCACACTTGAGCTATCAAATTAACTTAAATTGACACCTGCCTTTCCCCTCATGTAATGCCAGTGTGACACACAGTAATGTGTGGTCACATTATGTAATTAATTAATGTATATTTTGTTTGGTTTTCAAGTGTATATTTTTTGAGAAGAGCCTTATTCAGTTAATTTAATGGACATTTCAGTTTGGAGCGGTATCTCAATTTTGCAGCTAGGAGGCACTGCTTCCCCAGGGAGACAGGCTTGGTGATGTCAGTATCCAGCTCTCGTCTTCAGTCTGGCAGAAGCGAGAGAAGGAAAAACATCACCTGTTGCCTGCTTCATTATTTCCCTGTCCTTTACAGGTTAGTAGCTTGTCAAAACACATATATAATCGCCAGAAGATGTATTTATAATGCTAATACAAGTGCATTTGTGTACTTTTCTGGTCAGGGCTGTTTCTTTGTTTACTTTTGAGGATCGGAAAATAACGTGGTCAGCATGCGGCCACGGCAGAAGCGTGAGCTAGCTTAACTGGCTAATATTTGCTTTGTCTGTTATGTCTGAGGTTAGCACATACTGCTTAAAGGCTCATAACTATATTTGGTTTGGCTCCTGGTGCATTTAAAAACGGTTCGGATTAAAAAAATTGTTTAAAGGAACATTTCATTGTTTATTTCATGTGTTAGTAATTTTGTCAGTTAGATAAAAACACTCGCTGTGCCTGTGTCATGCACGCCGGTTTTTGTTAAGTTTCCCATTGTGTGTTGTCTTTGCCTGATTTTTGTCACATCCTGTTTTATTTTGAAGGTTCGTGTTATGTGTCTTGGTTACTTCACTTCTTGTGTTTTCCGTCCTTGTGATTGTCTGATTGTTTCCACCTGTGTGTGTCATTAGTGATCCCTCCTTGTGTATTTAAGTCTGCGTCTTCCCCCCAGTCTTTGTTGGGTCGTTGTCTGCGCTACCTTGTTGTCTGTAAATTCCTTGCCGTATACCTTAGCCACAGCCACAGCCACAGCCATAGTCATAGTCACAGCCTAGATACAGCCTCACAGCCTACATAGCCCCATAGTGAATGTTATTTGTTGAGTTTTCTTTGTTATGTCCGCGTCGCGTTTCATGTAAGTGTTTAATCGTTGTGTTTTCTTAGTTCATGTCCGTGTCTCGGTCCATGTCTGTGTTACCCCTTGGTTTGTCTGTGTTCATGTCCGTGCCATGTTCCTTGTGAGTTTTCCTTTTCAGAGTTTTCCTTTTATCACATTTGTATAGTCAAGCTTTGTTTTGTTTTCGCTAGTTAAAGCCGAATTTCAGTTCTTGGTTAGATTGTTCCTTGGTTTTGTTTTATTTTATAGCAGTGTTACTTTTCCTCTGAGTTTTCAGGAAGTGATTTTTGTTTCTGTCGTTTTGTTAGTTAAGTTCTCAAGGTCTTCCATAGTAGTTTGTTTCTTACTCCTACGGGAGGGTTTTCTGTTCGTTATTTTAGTCATTGATAGTTTGCTCATCGTCTTGTCTTTGTCTATTGTCTTGCCATGTTATGTGTTAGTGAGTTTCTTGTGTTGTCTTAGTTGTTGTATGTATAGCCCTTGCCCCCTAGTTTGATCGCATGGATTTTTGGAAACTGTGTGCTGATAATAGGTTTATTGAGAAATATGTGAAATTGACATTGTGTTGAAAATACATATGTTGTAAGAATTAAAAGTCTGGCAGAAGCGAGAGAAGGAAACACATCACCTGTTGCCTGCTTCATTATTTTCTCCTTTACAGGAGAAAATTATAATCTGTCTACAGGCCCCTCATCCGGGACCTGTTACAGATTCTTGGGGGCTCGTCCAGGATCGGCTCCTGATGCTGGCTGGGAGCTAATCCTACAACTTACTACTTAGAGAATGTAAAACATCCAAACTCAAAGAAAGAGACTGTTGAACCAAGAAACAAAATAGACACTGTACAGCAGCTCTCTGACAAAATTGATGTGCTCACTAAGTTAGTAGACTCACTTGCAGAAACCATACAGAAAGACCACAGGTGCGACTGTTCACCTGCCAAACTCCAAATGACTCGAAAGGAGAGACCCTATGGTTGTTCAAAGTGTCTAGAAAAGGGCTTGCAGGATTGTAAACACTGTTTTACTTGTGGTGAAGAGGGCCACAGAGCTGTAGGTTGTCTGAAACGCCTTAGGGAAATGTGAGCCGGTTGCTGCAGGGGGACAAACAGTAACCAGAGCCCTTCCTGAGTCCCACCTTGTAGAGTCAGAAGCTACATTAAGAGACAGTCAGTCCATCAGTGTGAAAAATGAGCAAGATACAATCACTGAAACGGCAAAGTACATAAAAAGTGCCGCCACAAGAAACCCCCTGTCACACCCTCACAAACCCTCCCACCTTTTGGCAATGAGCAGATAGCTAACCTGATTGGTCGGAAAAACCTGATCATTCCCAATGACACAGCCCAGACTATTGTTCATTTTGTGCAGACAAAAAAATCTGTGGCACCCCAGGGGCGCCCGAGAATAGGGCAGAAAGACAGAGTAATTCCTGCTGGTGGTGTAACTTGGGTAAAGTGTAGAGTGCCACCGCAGCTTGACCCTTCTGACTCATTGGTGTTGTTTGAACCAGAAGAGAGCTGTGTGCAGCTACAGCAGCTGGACATAGGCAAGGACTTGTTAGAAATTCAGAATGAGAGACACCCCTATGTAGCTGTGCCTCTAGGAAATCATACCAAACATGACATTATTCTGCCCAGGAAATCTCCCATTGGCAGTATTCAGCCAATCAAAAAAAATCGTTGAAACTGACTCACCTGAGAAAAGAGATATAATGGTGCAAGGGGCCATGGTGCCCTCAGCCCAGTCAATATGTGCACCACAGTGGCTGCCACCTGTTGACTTGAGTCACCTTAACAAAGAACAGCAAGAGGTTGTGAGCAGAATGCTGTGTGAGGAGTCTTCTGCTTTTTCAAGAGATGCTAATGATATTGGCTGTATCCCAAGCTTACGTATGTCAATTAGCACCAAAGATAAGCATATTCTTCTTTTCCAAAGCCTTTGGTTGCAGAAGTTAAAGAGTACATCCAAGATCTCTTAGCAAAAGGATGGATAGTCAAGGTCCCCTTATTTTATTTTTTAATTTTATTTATTTTACTAATCCCAAACTGGGAAATTATTCTCTGCTTTTAACCCATCACTGATTTTACTGAAACACATGCATGCACCATGCAACATGCAGTGAAAGCTGCATTCAAGCGCCTGGGGAGCATATTGGGGGGTTAAGTGCCTTGCTCAAGGGCACATCAGCCGGCTAATGGAGGGGGAGAGAATACTTCACCACACCCAATTTTTCTGCCAGTCCGGTGAGGGAATTAAGTGTGTAGTTTTTGTCTATATTGAAAAAAGTACCTGACACAACAAAACATGATTACGACATTTTAAGGTAAAAGTATATCTTCTCAGAAACAAACATCAACCCGTAGATAAACAATGTCACACACACAGGGTTTTTGTCTTGTCATTTCCTGTTTTATTTTGAAGGTCTAACTCTCCTCTCGTTTCAGAGCACTTGCCCTTCCTCATGTGTCCTGTGTGTCCGCCCTGATCACCTGTTGTCTCCACCTGTTCCTGATTACCCTCCACGTGTTAAATAGTCTGCGTCTCCCTTGTCTTGTGCCAAAGTGTCTTTGTCCGTCGGCAATTCACCTGAGCCTGTCTTCTCCCTTGTCCTTGTCCTTGCCACAGCCACAGCCACAGTCATTGTCCGTAAGCTCTTGTTTCCTCTTCGTGAGTGCTTTGATTTGTAATTTTGATAATTTAGTTTCTGGTTTATTTTCATAGAATATATCATAGCCGATTTATTTTCCTCTGTATTTAGAGATTTTCTGTTGGATTTATTTTGTTACTTGGATTCTAGTTCCTCCGTTATTTTGGAGTGTATTTTGAGTTTGTAGTTTTTCTTATCTAGTTTCGTTAAGCCATTTCTGTTTTCATAGCCCTTTGTGTTTTCCTCCTTCGGCAGCGTCTTTTGTTTCTTAGTTTTCATAGTCTTAGAGTTTCATTGTTTTTCCTCTTAGTGAGCGATTTCTGTTTCTTTGTTATTTTTGTGGCAGCCGTGGCCTAGAGGTTGGAGAAGCGGCTTGTGACCGGAGGGTCGCCAGTTTGATTCCCCCCACCGGACTGGCAGAGAAGTTTGGGTGTGGTGGAGTATCCCCTCCCCCCTATATTAGCCGGCTGATGTGCCCTTGAGCAAGGCACTTAACCCCCCCATTTGCTCCCCGGGTGCCTGATGCGGCAGCCCACTGCTCCTGTGTGTTCACTGCATGTTGCATGTGTGTGTTTACAGTGATGGGTGAAATGCAGAGAATAATTTCCCAGTTTGGGATTAATAAAGTGAATAACATTTTAAAAAATTAAATTTCATATATATAGATATATATCACGATAGCCTTTTGCCTAGAGTAATTTCATGGCCTATTTGTTTAACACTCAGCGAAGTGGTGCTTGGGTTTTTTTGCTCAATAAAGATCTGTGTGAGTAAATATCTGCGTCTGAGTCCTGATCTGAGTCCCGGCCTGACAAACAAGAGGTCAGTGTTTGTAAAGAGGTACAAATGAAACAAAAAGCTATTTTCTGCACTGTTCCCCACAACAGAACATTCACAGGTATTCTGTCACGCATAACACTGATTCCACACGTTCGAAACATAATTTATTGAAATAAAAATATTTGACTCTTGACAGAAATGTTTTTTGTCTTGCATGAATCTGTAAGACATCCAAAGGTGTGTGCAGACTGGAAGCAGCACATTTTGCCTGGCTTTATTTGCACATTTGACCACATGAGAGTTTTAGCAGTCCAGTTTATTCACCTGAGTCAATATAACCTCAACTGACACTAGCTGTACTTAGCAACATGTGCAACCTAGAGTTTAGACCAGGAGGCAGAGCTGCAATATTGACTTATTTTGTCTTACTGACTGACACCTGACTGAGTCATGATGAGTATGTTAGCCTAAATATAGCTACTCCCCCGAGTCATATTAATACTCACATCTCTTGAGAGACTGACTGAGGAGGAGGAGTCACAGCCATTTTTGACTTGACATAACCCTAATCCTAAACTCAATTAACTTAATCGAACTCATTTGAAAGCCTTGTTCTTTGACTTTCACACCAAACCTGGAAAACATTACAGCCAATATTATTTGTCATAGCGTTCCACGCTCCTGGTAAATATTCTGAGTATTAATCTGAATTCTCTGAGTTTTTATCTAAGTAACAAAACAAAACAAAGAAACTATTGCAGGTGATTTCAAATATTCATGTGGAGGTTGATAATGACAGCCTTCGTACTGCATTTATTTCATTATTAGACTCGACTGGCTTCTGTCAGAGTGTACATGAACCGACTCAATGTTTTAACCACACCTTTGACCTCTGGCATTGAACTCGAACATTTAATAGTCTCTCCTCTCTTGTCTCCATAGGAGCAGCGCTGGGAACTGTATTCTCACCTTTCCTCTTTACACTGTACACCTCAGACCTCCGATACTACTCACAGTCCTGTTATCTGCAGAAATTCCCTGATGATTGATGTGACTGATGGTCTAGTTGTGGGGTGTGTGTGGTGAAGAGGAGACTGAGTATAGGGAACTGGTGCACCACTTTGTGGCATGGTGTGGGAATATCTACCTCTTCCTAAATGTGACCAAGAAAAAGGAGATGGATTTGGACTACAACACCATTTCCATTCTCTGTAACACTGAGGTCTGTCTACAGGAAGGGACAGAGTTGTTAACAATCTTGTGCTGAAGTAAACGACCCAAATGCTGTAATTCTGAGACAGAGGATATATAAAAAGGCAATAGTTTCATGAGTTGTTCAATAATGTGCAACAGACAGCAGCAACAGAGTCCAGACACACGAGTCAAAAGTGTCTACTGAGAGTGAACAGGCCAGGTGAGGGTCCAGGTCCAAGTTACTCACAACGACAGACTGAAAGGGCGTAGGCAGGAGCACGAAGTTGAGCACCTGGGCATCAGAAAGGCCAGACAGAGACAAGGCAAAAATAGTTATTATGACAGGTAGATCTCAGGGGTCTCACTATTATCACAAAGGTGAACGGACCATTTGACAATACTGCGTTTTATACTATGGGTACATCCCATTTCTCAAAATTGCATCCTCGTTTCCCTCACTTGCGTCTTTTCCTTGCGTCTTAGTCCCTCCCACCGGGGATGCATGAGAGGGCGCAAGGAAAGCACACAAATAGAGAAGAAACGAGGAAATATGTTTTATGAGAATTGAGACGTCCTTTCCTCTGAAGCGTCACATGAAGCGACGTCTGTTTCTGATATATTTATATTTTATACTTTGCATTATTAAAAAAAAGTCCCCAGCACTAGCAAATAAATATGTAACACTTTTATTAACACACATGAGAATTAATGAGTTCATTCTTGGTTGGACGCCTCTTCCAGGTAAACAGGTGGTCATTTTCTGACCTGAACTTTATCAGCCTCGCTGTGTCTTCTGTCCCTGTTCAACGAGACACATTTCAGACCTGTCAGTGAAGAGAAACCTCCGAGCCATGAAACACATTATTTCACTCAGATAACACGCAGAACAAGTGACGAGAGGCCGATGTGTTAGTGTTAGAACAGGTTGTAGATAAAAGACTGCTTAGTGGAGACAAAACTGGAGACAGATTTTTAATGTATGACACTGAACGCAGAAATCAGTGCAGTGAGCAGTGAGAGCGGTGACAGACGAGAGTAGGATCATTTTAAATCAATAACATGTTTTAATCACTATTTTGTGTCACTTTATATTGAATGCTTTAGTAGTGAGCAGAGTTCTAAGCTGGATAATAGTGAGCAGGGACGATAGGAACCTGCTCACTACATCATCTCTTACGTGATTGAAACATGACGGATCCTCATGTTCTTGTATTATCGCTCTTTGGGGAACGTAGCGTTGTTAGGCTCATCTGAATTACAGCCATTCACTGCAGGATATTTACACTAGCGCACTTTCTCCTCCACCTCGTTCAAACGTGACAGCTGTGGGGGCGGAGTCTTCATACCGTTCAGTTGACAGACTTCTGGGTAGGATGCACTGATGTATCCTCCCTCATAGCTCCTCCGAGGGCCCTCATCGCTCCTCGCTCCTCGCTCCTCAGAGCCACAATTTGCGCTTTGGGACGGCCGGCAAGATGGTGGACCAGAAGTACTTCTGGTTCGAGCGAGGATCGAGGAGTGAGGAAACGACAATTTTGAGAAATGAGATGCACCCTGTATCAGCAGATGGGTGTTGATTAGATAATTGGTCACAAGTGTGTGCAGGAAAGGGGGAGGCTAGGCCAGACCTACCAGCCACACCCTACAGTAAAACACACACCGACAAGACAGACAGGGGCGCCTGTGGTTCAGGAGGTAGAGAGGTGGTCCACCTATCAGAAGGTTGGTGGTTCAATCCCTGGCCTCAGCAGTCTATGTGTCGAAGTATCCTTGAGCAAGATACTGAACCCCAAGTTGCTGATGATTCTTGTTGTGACGAGCGTCAATGCTTGTAATGCTGCTCGTAGGCCTAAGAAAACTAGTAAAAGTTAAGCAAATTATGAATAGGATTAAGCAATATCATCCCAAATTATTTATTTATTTTATTTTTTTTTAGAAGTGAACAAATTATGACAACTTGCCTCTTGTTGCTAAATGAGAGTCAGCATTTGCAAGCTTGAAAGCGGCTTGCTCATTAGCAAACAATAAGTAAGTCGAACTGTGTTTTTATTTTTATCTGTGATATTGGAGGTAAGGGGTTTACATAGGAGGGATTCCAGGACCAAAAATCAGAATTTCACAGGCATTTATTCACGGCAAGTAACTTTCCTTCCACCCATATGTATGTGTGTCTTTTGAATTGATGGTAATGGTAATCTGTTCATGTGTTAACAAATTAGAATGTGTAGCTGAATGTCAGGAACAAGAAAAATCCAGGAATAAGAAGTGGCCAGCATTCCCTTACACTACACATTGTCCAAAACTTCTTCTTGTAGTTGACAAGATACAAAAGCTACTAAGACAGTTTGGGGGTTTTGAGAAGCATTTTTCATTTTCCACAATGTCAGTAATTTGAATCTTTTAGTTATACAAGGGTTAGATAGGATTAAGAGTGCAATGAGCGTTGTGTGGAAACTTGTGGGAAAAATCAAGTCATATTCATCTGTAGGACGTGAGACAAGTCTTGTCTTGCAGATGTTTTGACTCAAACTTTTCTCATTCTCAACCAGCGGTCTGACCTATTGCAGTCTTTATCTTGACCGAGTCCCTTTGGCTTTTTTTGGCTGCAGAATGGAGAAACTGCGCTGCAGTCAGTAAACACAATTCATTATTACAGTACCTCCACTGTTGCTGATGCACTGGTCTGTACTTACTGACTGAAGTTTGACTCACTATGAATAAAAGTAAAGCAGGATGAGAATTTGGTACTGTTTTGACTCAACTCATGCCTTGTCCGCATTTACAGTTTTTTAAACAGGGTTTTTCCTCCTGTTCCATGAATCCTGCTGAATCCTGCTATGGTGAAGACGTGACCTGCCTTCACCGTAGTGGGATTCGTAAATGACCAGGTCGCAACCAAAATCAACAATGTTGGGGCAGGGGCCAGTGCATTTGATGCCTCTGTTGTTTAATATATTGCAAGAGTAACTTTGCATTTATATGTAAACATGCAAAAACGTCCTGCACTGCTGTGGGCAGCTATGGCTTAGGTGGTAGAGGGTCATCCACTAATTACAAGATTGGTGGTTCAGTCCCCTGCTTCTACAGTCTGGAGTGTCCTTTGGCAAGATGCTGGACGCTAAATTGCTGCCACTGTGTCGGTGAATGTGCTTACAACCACACAGAGGTTGGTAGACTGGAAGAATGCTATATGAATGCAGTGCATTTATCACTGTTTTGGTTATGCCATTGCACAAAATCGCATCATGTACACACAGGAGCTAGTGATGCACAAACTGTCCTCACAGACCAAAGACTCTGTGTTTTCAGTGACTTAAACCATGTTTTTGTCTGGACATAAGGCCAAAATGCATAGAAAAAGGCATGTTTTAAAAACTACCTGTGCAGGTATGCACTAAAAATTACACTCAACCCCCATTTTGACTGCTCAAGCTTGTCAAAGAGTTGACTTTAGTGGTCTTGACTACAGACTTGATTAAATCACTCGTTATTGCAGAAGATTGTACAGTACTCATATCAGAACAGATTTAATTTTTTGTTGTCTTTGATGTTTTATATACTGTTTAAAATGTCAGTTGCTTTCCATTGATGTCAAGGGTGGCCTAAGTATATGCAGAGGACAACACACTGAATGTCCTAAAGACTATGATCAGTCACAGCCCACAAAACCATGCAAAATTTTGTATATTGGAGAACCAAAACAGAAATAGAGGGAAATTTGCGAGGAAAAGGCAAGGAAATTCAGTAAATTTTCTAAATCTGGATGAATTTATGGATGGAAAGAGAAGAACAATATAGAGTACAGTTCAATTCCCTTAATCGTGTCCACATTTTGCTCGCTGGCATCTTATCCTCATGTCTAAGTCCATCTTATTAATCAGTCAGGAGAGAGGCGCGGAAAAGATTTGAGGGCTAGGTTGGGGTTAGATGTGAGTAAAGCCCAAACAAGAATTATGATAGCCCCATTACCAGATGTATGACAAACAAACTCTTGTCTCTTTCGTTTATTCCATGCAATTGACTCACCTAGATGAATTCACGTTGCTAATATCACACAAGATGTATTCACTTCTACAAATTCAGCGTGCTTCAGTATGCCAACAGTGTGATAAAAATGAACCACAAAGTAAAATGAGCCACATGTGACAGGCTACCAGTAGGTCCTTTGATGCTGCTCACTCCTAGCAGGTCAGCAGCCAGAGGAAGGACCCTGGCACCCAGGTTAAAAAGCTACAAGGTTCACAGTTTTTTTTGTGTGTGTTCGCTTTTCCTACAAGCCCTGACTGCCCTGCCCTGTCCGTATTGCTTCTTTGCTAGTCTTTGTAGTTTCTTTGTTACATATGATACTTTGTAATTGACTTTGAAATGCCACTTTCCAGATTTCAGCCCCACCAATTATTATGCCCCCAAGCAAAAAGAAATCTCTTGTGCCACCTCTGAAAAGATATGAGATTTTTCACACATTTTTTTTTGTTCTGTTCTATGAGTGAGCATTACTTGACTTCCTCTACGAAAAAGCCAAAGAACTGCCTGTGAAATGAAAACTAAACTGGGACAAGAATCCATTGATATTATAATAAGGGACTTTACATAGAATTTACAAAATACTCCAAAAAGTGGACTGAGTTTTAAGTTACTCTTAAATGAAACTTCAGCATTCTTATTCAGTATGTGAGAGCTCCACACGTACAGCATCCCATCAGCTTGTGGGATTCTAAGATAAGATAAGATATACTTTTATTGTCCCCATGGGGAAATTTTTCCTGGACTCCATCCAGCTGCAGTTTACAGGTGTAAACAGAAAAGATGACCCCTATAATCTTCATTGCAGTCCGCACCAGACTGGCAATCTGTGACCTCGACTGCACAGTCAGGTTGCCGTACCAGGCTGCAATGCCGTATCTGATGATACTTTCCAGTGCAGCACGGTAGAAGAGCAACATGATCCTCTGCTCCACTCCATAGACCCTTAGTCTGCGTAGAAAGTAGAGACACTGTTGGAGTTTGGAGCAGAGGCTTCCAACATGTGACTTCCAGCCGAGTGTGTTGTCAATGTGGACCCCCAGATACCTGTATGAACCCACCTGACTGATGTGTTGGTTCTTAATGATGACTGGCCTGTGGTCCCCAACAGACTTCGGGTCAAATATCATCTCCTCTGTCTTTCCCACATTCAGCACAAGATGATTTTGGTCACACCACTGGACAAATTCCTCTATTTCTGAGAAATAGTCCAGTTTGCTACCGTCAGCATGCAGCAAGCTGACAATAGCTGTGTCATCAGAGAACTTTATAATAAAGTTCTCTTGTACTGACTTGAGTGGCATTAGGCCACCGCTATGTTTTCCTTTGGAACTGATAAATAAATATTTAAAAAGGACTGTCAAAGCACAGCAAGAAAAACACACTCACACATAAATGTGTGTGCCTATATGTGTATATGTGTGTGTATGTTATACATTGTATAGCCATGTATGCTATGTAGGCTGCTTATCTTTGGAGGGCTCTTGGAATTTAAAATAAGGGTTAGCCTGACATCCGATCTTTCTTAAACTAACAAAGACATAGACACACACACGCACATACACAAACAGACACACACACACACACACACAGGTGTGTCACTCAACCAAATAAAGAACACAAGCTATGATTTCTGCAATGATAACCACACATGTGGCTTTTGTTATGGAAACACAGTTGTGTGTGCTAAAGGTTAGGCAGGGGAGTGGTGAAATGTTTCGCTCTCTAAGCCAAGCGTATCTGGATTTCATTTGCCATAAATCAGATCTGCTTTCAGAGCAATTAGAATCAGAGCCCATAGCAGCCCTGTGTTTCTGAGGGTTGCTAGGGGGAACCAACAGAACTATGAACATAATAGCACAGCTGTATAGTAAAATATGCTGTCATATCTCGAATTTAGATAACATGCAGAAGTAAGTTTACAGAAATTACCTGTCTAATTCTGTTAAGCATGGACAGTTTTGTGCCTGATACCATATATGTTGTTGCTGCAAACACACATACATGCACACACACATGCACAGACATGCAAAACTGTGCTTCTACACTTCCCCACTTCCACAGACTACAGTACATTCAATCACTTACACTAACAATAACCTAACTAATCAAAAAACTTTAAAACTTGCAAAAGTCTAAACACACACACTCACACATTCAGCTGGATCCAAAATAGACAGCCGATTGTCTCCTTGGTTTGTCTCTGTCTTTTGTTTGCCACAGTTCCTGTAAGTTTGTTTCTTGTCTTGTTCTTGTCTTTGTTCTTGTCCATGCCTTGTTTCATGTTAGTGTTCCACTGTCTTTAATTTTGTCTGCATTTCCCTTGCTGTTTTGATATTCCACGCCATATCCTTATAGAGAGTGTTCTTTGTTGTGTTATCTTTGTTCATGTCCGTGTCTCTGTTCATGTCTGCGTTATCCCTTGGTTTGTCTGTGTTCTTGTCTGTGCTGTGTTCCCTGTGAGTTTTCCTTATTTACTTTATTATTGTAATTTCTATAGTGTAGTTTTGTTGCTTTGGTTACCGCTAGTTATAGCCAATTTTCAGTTCTTTGTTAGATTGTTCTTTGGTTTTGTTTTATTTCTTAGTAGCGTTATTTTCCTCCGAGTTTTCAGGAGTGATTTTTGTTTCTATTGTTTTGTTAGTTAAGTTCTTTGATAGCCGTTTGTTTCTTCCTCCTTTGGGAGCGTTTTCTGTTCTCATTTTATACATTGATAGTGGTTCTTTGTCTGTCTTTGTCTATAGTCCTGCCACGTCTTTAGTACATTTCTAGTGCTGTCTTTGTCTCACCCATGCCTCGTTGTGTTTTGTGTGTTGTAATTGCTTAGTTTTTCCCTGTATTGCCTTCGTTGTATGTGTAGCCCTTGTCCCTAGTGTGAGTGTTTAATAAATTTATTAATTTGAACCAAGCGGCCCTCAAGTCTGCATTTGGGTTCTACCCATAGCTCCCTTAGTTCCCCCGTAGATTCCCACCTCCCTGACACTGGCGAACAAGATATAAAGTTCTGGCATATGCAGATAACAATCATCACTTACAAAGAACTTACACTTGTCGAGGACGTGTCTCAAAAAATCTCTCTGGTCCTCTGGGTTCTTTGAATGAAGCAATAGGAGAAGATGTTGAGTCCAAAAAATCAGTTTTATTCTAACATCAATAGAATCTGCATTTATTTTAACATCAGTAGAATGTGCAAGGTTACAGAGCTCTGGGTCTCAACTTTCCTTTCCCTGATCCACAACAGAGTTGGGTCAGTTCATGAAGTCTGACACACTATCTCTCCCTGACCCAGTATTTTTATAGACAGAACATGAGGAAATGCTGAAACAGTCGTCGGCTCCTCCTCGTTGACGTCGGGCGCTCTCTCTCCTCTGCTTGCTCATCTTCAAGAATCCAACGTCACCGCAGCAACCTGTTTGCAAGGACAAATCTAGAGAGACATCCTTATCCCTGACGCCAACCTGTTCTATCTTAAGTTGAGGGCCCCAAGATGTCTCCCATGTCAGGCCTCTATCTCAAAACCTCCTGTTCTAGGTCATACTAGCCTTAGATATATTTTGCACACAAAGAATCACTCCTCGTCTAAATCACTTCTATGAATAATAAAGGAAAAACTTAACCAGGAGAAGTAGAATTTCTGTTGATTATTCAGTCACACAATCCATCAGCAGAAAATATGAATAAGATCAACACATCAGGATCACCATTAATCATCATTTATCATTAATATAAGCATATGCATGCAATCTAACTATTAGCAGAATATATGTGTGTAATCAAACGTATCAAAGTATAGGAATATGACCCAAATATCCATCATACTATAGTACTTTTTTTTAACAAAATGGTACGCATTTTATTGATTCACACTTTCATTTTCTCCCACCTTGATCACTGTATTACCTTTATATGTGTCTCAGTCAAGATGCTCTAAACCACTTTACACTTAGTTCAGAATGCAGCTGCCAGTCTATTAACTAGAACTAACCAACTGTCCCAAATTACCCCTGTTGTTGCTTCCTTCCATTGGCTACCTGTAAAATTTCAGAACAAACTACAGGATCCTGTTGTTACTTATGAAGCTCTGCACGACTTGCCCTGAGTTGCATTCCTGATCTCCTCGTTCTGTATTCCACTTCTTGACCACTCCAGTCCGTTTTAGCCCCAACCCTCCGGGGTAATTTTTCCCCATCTCTCAGATTTGCTGAATGTTTAGGCTGTTTCAAGAGAGAAATCTGGCTCGTGGATGGATAGATGGAGGGAATGTAGTGATGGACGGGTGTCTGCCAGCAGGTAGGCAGGAGGGAACCGGGGCAGGTGGAGCCTCTGGGTGGGGGTAAGATGTGGTAAGGGATTCCCTGCCCAGAGGCGGTAGAGGTGGCTCCGATTGTGGAATGAATGTCCAGAGTACAATTTATGCTGTTGTCCCTGTTGAGGTGGCCTAGCAGTGAAAGGTGCATCTATGTGTGTTTGAGATGTGGTCTTCATTCTCAAATCTAGTTATAAAGTGTTATACTTTTACCTTTTTTGTTCATTATTTTTACTTTTGGTGTGTGTGAAACACTTTGTAACTGTGGGTTTTAAAAAGTGCTATATAAATAACATTTAACCTACTTACTTACCTACTTAGACAACATACCTGGTTGTGTGTTGAAGAATCTGCAGAAGAGCTTAAAGATGTCCTTTTGGATATTTTCAATATCTGAGCCAGGCTGTTGTCCCCACATGCTTTAAAGCCCCCACCATCATACCTGTGCCAAAGAAGTCATCTCATCGTTTTCATATTGGGCCAACTGGTCCAACAATGATGCAGTCTTCTCTGCTCTCACTAAAGGGGATAGGGATATATTCTTATTTAAGATACATGCTTAAGTTTTAGGTAAAATTTAGTTTTAGTTTTGCCCTTACATCAAATAAACATTCATTACTTTTGTGGAAAAATCTTAAGAACACATGCTAACATTTCCACAAACAACCTTTAACATCATTTTCAGTCTTCAGGGAAGATTTCAAATGGGTGAGTATTTTTTACTCCTAAATTCATCAACCATACCTGTAAATAAAGGAGATTTTGATTTGTTGATTTTTGCTCACCTGTGATTCTTCAAAGTGTGCAGGCCATCTTTCCAGGAGATCTACACTTGGGGTTTGACCTACATTTTCCTGTCTTCTGGAACTGAAGGTTCTTGACATCGTCTCGTTTATAACTCTGGCATTACTCTTCATCTTTGACTCTGAGATCAGCTCCAGCTGAATCTGGAGAGACAGACTCACTTGATGTTGATGGTCGAGACTCATCTTCTGCCACGGAGTTGGAGAAGGAGCACTCTGAGAGCTCAGATTCATCAACAGTTGTTACAATTATTATAGGCGGTACATACACTATCTTCAGTGTGTCCTTATCTTTCAGGTCATCAGTTGAGCTCAATGTGATCAAGTCATCAAAATCTGGGTCCTTGTGCTGAAGGCTAATGTCCACTGGGATCCTAAAAGCTTGTTTTACTGCTGCTTGCAACTCTTGTACAGTATGTGGTATTCCAGGAAGACAAAGTTTCTTTATTTCATGATCCAGGATGACTCGAAACTTTACAGCTGCAGTCATATCGATGTAGTAGCCTAAAAAAAGATGATAGAACAAGGAATGAGGTTTTTTGACATTCAGCTATGCAGCATTTAGAAAGTCTACTACAGAAGAGTAAAAAAAAAAGTGAAAACATTGATCCTACTACAACTAAAACTTCAAGAGACGGATGAGGATCACAGGTCTATTTTTTTCTTTTTACTGAAAATAGACTGTCTTTCATTTAAATGTCTGGAAGTGCTCAATTATTTAATTGTCAAATCCTACTTTAGTTGTTCACTATGGATTGATATACTGCTAATGTAACTGATGGTGTTAAATGGCCACAATATCGTCTCATGTCAATTACAGGCCTCTGAATTGAATCACATCAAATTTGTATCGAGACAAGACTTTGTGATAAGGAATATCAAATCAATCAACATATCATATCATCACACTCCTATAAGAAGAATGCCACTGAGACAACACACAAACACTCTACCATTTAGTCCACCGAATATGTATACCTACTATTCCAGACAGATGTGGCGCTTGAGCATCACCATACGCCTTTGTGCAACTTTATAGTCCGACAGTGGATACACATCAGTTAGATCATTCTGCACCACAAAAACGACTAGCTCTGTACTCTCCAGCTCAAATCCTCGAAAGTATTCATCATACCAGGAAATAAATACTTTGCCCACAAAATGGACCCTGTCTCTGAGAATTACTATTTGCAGAATTTCAACAAAGTCTGGGAGGCCAGCTGTAGAGCCACAGGCCAGAATCATGCCTTTTGAGCACGTAGTTCCATAAAGTGTGGCAGTGCTGGAAAGATATACACTGGTCTGCCCTGGAGACACTCGTCTTATTCCCTTTTGTACATTTGCATGCAAAACATCTACCGGCACTTGGGATACTCTGGCAGTATACTTACAGTGGGAGCTGTTGTAGTTGCATGCAAATGATGAACAATCATCAACTGATGTTTGGTTGCAAGGGAAAGGGTTATGTTTCTAAAATTCCCAGTATGCCTCACAATTTGCTTGAAATAAAGATGCTTTCCCTCAAATCGCATTGTCCAAAATCCAATGAGCGCCTTCATGAGGGCTGGATAGTGCTCCAGGAAGTGGTGTTTGGGAATCCACTTCACCAGTGGAAACGCTGCAAGTAATCTGAGTCAGTGCTCAGAAATCTTTGTGTCAAGATATGAGAGACTTGTTTCAGTTTGGGTTACAGCTACCACAAGTCCAACTATGTCTTTCAGGCACATAATGATACTCCATGTTGGGCCACTTAATGGTATCTTCTGTTCTATGAGTAGTGGCAGCAGCCTGATGAGGTACCAGTTTTTATGGGCATTTCCTCTGATACTTCTTTGAGTGGAAAATGTGATGGGAATGGCCTGTGGACAGTCTGTCTTATCCCCCCACTTGTAGGGAAAAGATTTGATTGTGTTGTTAAGCTCCTGTAGTGTAACATATCCTTTGGCGATGAAATCACTAAAGCAAAGTGCTAACTCCATAGGAACAATCCCCTCAAAAAGATCATGTAAAATACAGGAGGATAGCCTTCAAGCAAGTGAAAATGGCTCAATTTCTCTGTCAGGGGGCAAAGCATTTTCACCCCAAAACAATGGATTTGTGCAGGGTTTTCCTTTATGGTCTGAACATGTACAGAATAATCCTCCTTTGTACGGATGGGAAAAGCACCTGATCTCATTTCCTTTTCTTGAAATTCAGAGCAATCTCCTAGACAGAACCTACAAATGTATGGCCCTGAGAAGCGTTCGACAAAGCCAGCCAATGCATGTGCTCCAAGATTGTCAGCAACGACACAAAAAACAGTTCCTTTGACTGTTCTCTCAAAGTTGGGAATCAATATACCATCTCGTTCCAGTGTAGCTATGTCCTCTAAGAGTGGCTTGAGAACCTCTGAGTAGCCAAACCTTTTAATATCGTCCGCTTTGCACAAAAGTGCAAGATAGACTGAGGTGAGTGTGGATCGCAAACAGGTGGGACATCTGCCAATATCCAGTACACAGAGGTTATCGTGTGCTTTTTTCGAGATGTTCCTAGCGGATTACACACCTCAAAATCATCTGAGTACAGGAATATAGAGATTCTACGCTTCTCTGAAGAAAAACCACTCTCTTTATAGATGGCACCATCATGGAATGATCTGTACTGTGTAGGAATACTTGCACATCCATCTTCAGTGAGGGACTTTTCCCTGATATCATTATTGTTTAAGGTTTGTTTCAAGGATTGTAGAATTGAAACATATTGAAAGCTCCTATTTTCATGTGGATCAAGAATATATTCAACTGGTTCCACAACGTTAAACCTTTGACTGATATACTGCCTTCTCTTAAAAGCTGATGACAGAGGACCAGACTTATCGAAAGCCATGCTCATAGGGCTTGTGTTGGTTAATTCATCGACCAAAGATGTGATGATGGTGTTATCAACAGTAAAACCCTTCTTTAATGTTTCAAGAGATCACTTCTTTTTTCTTCTTCTTTTTATTTTACAAGTCCAGCTCATTGTAACCTATATATAACCATAATGTTATGAATCAAAACGTTACAAAAAACATAAATTACATAATGGATTCATCATCATAATCATCATCTTCTCAGATAATTCTCAACTCTTGTAGGCCTAAAACACCTGCCAAAAATAATTGTAAGGGTGATTTTGGCTGAATATTCTGGCTGTTATATACTCATGCACAAATTATTTTTTTACTTGTGTTTGTATTCTCACATCTATTTCAACATGTGTGTGTATCAATCTCAACCTCCTCTTACCTGGGTACCTGTGTTGTTGG
The DNA here is from genome assembly GCF_017976325.1 of Chelmon rostratus. Lineage (NCBI taxonomy): Eukaryota > Metazoa > Chordata > Actinopteri > Chaetodontiformes > Chaetodontidae > Chelmon > Chelmon rostratus. The sequence continues at coordinate 706,973 of NC_055661.1, read as the reverse complement.
AAGAGTCCAGATGTTGAGTACCTAAAAGACAAAGCAAATAGATTCAGAATATGAATTTAGTGGAAAATAAATGTTAAACTTAATGTATGGCACAGCATTAATTGCATCGAATTACACAAAATAAAACTCGCACACAATTTTTTAAAAAATGGAGTCGCATCAAGCTGAAAAGTTTACATTTCAGGGGACATCCAATCAGTGCTGACTTTATCTTCTTGACTGGGCGTACATTGCTCGGAGGTCTGCTGTGCCCGCAGAGGGATATACATGACACTGTGGCAGACTTTTGCCGTAGAGATTATCCTTTAGCATTAACACTGGGGACGCACGGGTAGCGGCCTGTGTGCGCCTCTGGTGTGTGTGAGACAGAGAGCCGACGGAGCCACTCAGTGGGGGGAGGTGGGGGCGATGCTAGCGCCGAACGGAGGAGATGTCACTGAGCGAGGCGACGGTGACAAAATGCTCCGATGATGTTGTGACAAAACAAATAAAATATGGTAAATCACAAGCATTTAAAATATACTAAATCCACATTATGGATGTAGCACTTTTGACAGTGTGACTGTCAATGGACGGTTCTGCTGTGGAGAGGCTGAGAGGCACAAAATTTCTGGGTAGAGAGTATGGAATCATAATAAATAATAAATTATGGACCTTGCTTTGTGCACTTGTGTACAGTCATGTTGGAACAGGAAGGGGCCATCCCCAAACTGTTCCCACAAAATAGGGAGCCTGGAATCGTCCAAAATCTCTTGGTGTGCTGATGCATTCAGAGTTCCTTTCACTCGCACTAAGCGGCCAAGCCCAGCTCCTGAAAAACAACCCCACACCATCAACCTCCATCAAACTTTACACTTGGCACAATGCAGTCAGACAAGTACCGTACTCCTGGAAACCACCAAACCCAGACTCGTCCATCAGATCACCACATGGTGATATCCAGAGTCCAGTTGCTGTCATACCCAGCCACTTTCTTATAATACCAAATTTCTCCTTGGAGATGAATAAAGTATCTATCTATCTATCTATCTATCTATTTATCTATCTATATAACTACCACTGACAGTTGGCTGTGGAATATTTAGTAGCTGGTAACAATGCTGGAAATTTAGTAATATAATAATACATTTTATTTGTTAAAAGCGCGTTTCAGGACACTCAGGGACACTTTACAACACAAAATCATAAACTGGACTTTTTGCACAGGTGGCATCCTATCACAGTACCATGCTGGAATTCACTGAGCTCCTGAGAGCAAACCATTCTTTCACAAATGTTTATTGAAACGGTCTCCATGCCTTGGCACTTGATTTTATACACCTGTGGCCATGGAAGTGATTGGAACATATGATTTCAATTATTTGGATGGGTGAATGAATACTTTTGGCAATATAGTGTATATGTACATTTTATACAAAAGCTATAAAAAATATATTGCCAATGGAAAATATTGAGAAATATTGAAAAACTGCACAAAGATCTGAAAAACACATCATTGGTATGGATAAGTTAAGTACAGTGTTTGCTTTAGTGCACAGTACATACATATATGTGTATCACAGTAGAAATAAAAATCTATGTATAGATGTAGATGTATATATATATATATATGTATCGATGTAGTAATTAAATAAAATAATGTAGTATTGCACAAGGACAGAAGGATGTTAAACAACAGTAGTGCAAAAAAACAGTATGTGTGTGGACACAGTGCTACATTATACAATGCCTAAACTGAATAATCTGATGGCTGTTGGAATGAAGGACCAGCAGTAGTGTTCCTTCTTACAGAGTGGATGCAGCAGTCTGTTTCTGAAGGAGCTACTGAGGGCCCCCACAGTGTTGGGCAGGGTGTGAGAGGGGTTGTCAATGTAGACGTCAGCTTGGCTACATCTTCCTCTCGCCTATGTCCTCAATGGTGTCCAGAGGGCAGTCCAGGACAGAGCCAGCTCTCCTGACCAATTTGTTCAGTCTCTTTTTGTCCCTCTCAGAGCTTGTGAGTGTAGTATTAAAGGTTTTGCAATGGTTTAACATGATTCTGAGATGTGTATTAAACATAGGAAGCTTCATTGCAAAGTGAATGCTAATGCTAATTGTCTCAACGAGCGTCGTCATGTTTAGTAGTTCCATGAATGTTACACAGTAGTTTGGTAAGTGCAAGTGTTACGCTCCTGAACTCACTTTTCCTTTTTCTTTTAACAATCTGTACGTGTATTGTCTTTTAACTCGTCACACAAGTAACCTACATCAGCATCCTGTAACATAATCAAATGAGTTTGAAGTGTTAAATTATTTTGTATACATGTGCACTTATTTTGGTATAGGCAGAATGTTTCATATTACTATCGTCAGCTGGTTACACCATTTGTTATTTCATTTGTGGAACGTTTTGGTATTAATTTAATATGCACTTTAAACAGAAAGCTGGGAGAGTGACTGAGAGTGGTATGCAGTTCTATTGTAGAAATAAATAAGCTCTGGCCTGAGCAAGACGCTAATTTTGGACATGCTGTGGTGCAAATGGAATAGACAACAGAAATTATAGGCAATTAGCAAGACACCCCCAATAAAGGAGTGGTTCTGCAGGTGGTGACCACAGACCACTTCTCAGTTCCCATACTTTCTGGCTGATGTTTTGGTCACTTTTGAATGCTGGTGGTGCTTTCACTCTAGTGGTAGCATGAGACGGAGTCTACAACCCACACAAGTGGCTCAGGTAGTGCAGCTCATCCAGGATGGAACATCAATGCGAGCTGTGGCAAAAAGGTTTGCTGTGTCTGTCAGCGTAGTGTCCAGAGCATGGAGGCGCTACCAGAAGACAGGCCAGTACATCAGGAGATGTGGAGGAGGCCATAGGAGGGCAACAACCCAGCAGCAGGACCGCTACGTCCGCCTTTGTGCAAGGAGGAACAGGAGGAGCACTGCCAGAACCCTGCAAAATGACCTCCAGCAGGCCACAAGTGTGCATGTGTCTGCTCAAACGGTCAGAAACAGACTCCATGAGGGTGGTATGAGGGCCCGACGTCCACAGGTGGGTGTTGTGCTTACAGCCCAACACCTTGCAGGACGTTTGGCATTTGCCAAGATTGGCAAATTCGCCACTGGCACCCTGTGCTCTTCACAGATGAAAGCAGGTTCACACTGAGCACATGTGACAGGCGTGACAGAGTCTGGAGACTCCGTGGAGAACGTTCTGCTGCCTGCAACATCCTCCAGCATGACCGGTTTGACAGCGGGTCAGTAATGGTGTGGGGTGGCATTTCTTTGGGGGGCCACACAGCCCTCCATGTGCTCGCCAGAGGTAGCCTGACAACCATTAGGTACCGAGATGAGATCCTCAGACCCCTTGTGAGGCCATATGCTGGTGCGGTTGGCCCTGGGTTCCTCCTAATGCAAGACAATGCTAGACCTCATGTGGCTGGAGTGTGTCAGCAGTTCCTGCAAGACGGAGGCATTGATGCTATGGACTGGCCCCCCGTTCCCCAGACCTGAATCCAATTGAGCACATCTGGTACATCATGTCTCGCTCCATCCACCAACACCACGTTGCACCACAGACTGTCCAGGAGTTGATGCTTTAGTCCAGGTCTGGGCGGAGATCCCTCAGGAGATCATCCGCCACCTCATTAGGAGCATGCCCAGGTGTTGTAGGGAGGTCATACAGGCCGGTGGAGGCCACACACACTACTGAGCCTCATTTTGACTTGTTTTAAGGACATTACATCAGAGTTGGATCAGCCTGTAGTGTGTTTTTCCACTTTAATTTTGAGTGTGACTCCAAATCCAGACCTCTATGGATTAATAAATTTAATTTCCTTTGATAATTTTTGTGTGATTTGGTTGTCAGCACATTCAGCTATGTAAAGAACAAAGTATTGAATAAGAATATTTCATTCATTCAGATCTAGGATGTGTTATTTTAGTGTTCCCTTTATTTTTTTTGAGCAGTGTATATTGTATGTGATAGTTATTTATCCTGAAACTTGTTGTATTTCTTACTTTTCAATAGTTTTGTATTTTTAAACAGTTGTCCTGTTTTATCATTATTGTTGTCTTGCTTTTACCTTTATATTTTGGACACACTGTGCGACTGTGAGAAACAATATTTTGATCCTCCTGTATGTCCTGTACGTTATAATTGACAGCAAAGTTGATTTAGACTTTGATTTATGGGTCAAAATTGACATACATATATGTTTACTTTGAAAAAAGGAGAGAAGTCAATTTAATTTCCAAAAACAATAGTTTATTGTTAACAATAGTTATCTCCGGTAAGGTGTGTGTGTTTGTGTGTGTGTCTGTGTGTACATATACAAAACAAGACGTGAGCCATGCTTGTGGCAGATTATATCAGCAGTAACTAATTACTGTTAATGCAATAAGGTGCTACCAAAAGACCAAAATGAAACTTCAAAAAAGACCAACTGAGTGGCTTCTCTTTATTGATGATCCAGCTGTGTCGTGTCAGTTTCAGTTGTCAGAATCTCACATTTCACCTCTCATTAAAATCCATCAGTTTTGTAAGGTTATTGTGTGTGTGTCTGTGTGTGTGTGTGTATGTGCGTGTGTGTGTGTGTGTGTGTGTGTGTGTGTGTGTTGGTGCATCTGGACAGCTGATAACAGTTTTTAAAATCTGAAATCTAAAATGTATCTGTGACATTTGTGCTGAAAAATAATCAGAGTAACAAAAATAAGCAAGCAAGCAGCCTGTATGTTAGTATATTCCGAATTGTAGCATAGCTGTGTGCCATGACATTGAATAGACTGCAGCGCTCCCCCCACTCCTCTAACCATGGCTTTTACTGCCTGTCCTGTAACCATCAAACATCATCAATGGTTTCCTACAAGGCTTTGCAGTTAGGGAACATAAAAGTAAGGACAGGAAAACAGCTGAGTTTCCCACTTCTCCTCTCGATGTAGTAATAGATGGTTAGAACTAGAGGCTGCTGGTAATTGGTAGCTTGGTGTTTAAAGAGGTCCTCCAACTGAAAAGCCTCATGGGAGGTCTTTAATTTAAGATACTAAATATGCCCCTCATTCCGTTGCTCCAAGTGAGGACTCATGCATTACAGACATTTATAGGGGTTTGAGTGTGTGAGTGTGTGTGTGTCTGTGTTCTGCACATGCACTATATACTGACAAACGTGGCCTTTTGCTGAGTCAAGCTTTTAGGTTTTGTTTGGTAATGTCTTGAAGCCACACACACACAAACACACTTTCATCTGTGTGCAAATACACACACACAATATGTAAAGCACAAAAAACCTCAAGAGTCAGGGGTGACACCACAGGTTTATTGGGGCGGCCAACAGCATTATTTAAGGGTTTTACCACAAATTTAATTTTACTGTGTTTCTGTTGTTTTTTAATAACTTAATACATTCACTACTATATTCTTTAAGTGTAAATTTCTTAATGTGATTTATTATTTGAAGTTTTATAACTAGGTTTAGGAACAAAGACAATGCCCCAAACACATCCCATTCCTGCAGAAAAGTTTTTAAGATCACCTGATTTATTAATTTCCCCTTCGACTCAGTATTACAGCAAATCAGCTCACCTTACACCATGGACCAGGAGCTCATTCTCAACCCTTCAGACAGCAAACTGTTTGAAGCAAACTCCCACAGTCCTCTCCATCTCTCCAACATCCATCTCCACCAGCGCACTTGGTTGCACTCAGCAAACCATATTACCAGACTCTCTCAGCTCTCAGCCTCCGAAAACTCCAACATTGTTGGCCCCTCGCCTACCATAAGCTCCAGTCTAACATCCCGTCTCCAGCTCCAAACGGTTCTCTCTTCGATGTGCTTGAGGTCCAGGCTCTCGATCCACAGGTGAAACCACCACAACATGCATTTGCCACACATAACCAAAGAAACCGACTGCCATTGCCTTAGTCCTTCATACTGCTCTCCCACCTGGACGAGAAGACCACATATGTCAGAATGTTGTTCATTGACCATTGTTCAGAATTCAACACAACTGTCCCCTCCAAAGTCATTATCAAGCTCGGAGATCTCAGACTCAACACATGGGATTTGATCCTTAATGATGATGCCAATGATGATACCACTTCCTCCACTCTGACTCTCAACACTGGCAACCCTAAGGGCTGCATGCTCAGCCCTCACCAGTACTCCCTGTTTATGCATGACTGTGTGGCCACCCACAGCTCCACCAATATCATGTTATTATGTCAAGTTAGCTGCTGACACAAACGTCACCAGCCTGATCACTGACAAAGGTGAGACGGCCTACAGAGAGGAGGTCAGAAACCTGACATCTTGGTGTCAAGACAACAACCTCCATCTCAACCCCAGCAAAACAAAGGAGCTAATTGATGATTGCAGGAAACAACAGGGTGGACACGCTCCCATCATCAGTTGGACTGTAGTGGACAGAGTCAGCAGCTGAGGCTGCTCGGTGGTTCACATTATCACCTGACCTGAGCTCACCACACCATTACAAAGACAGCAAGACAATGGTTCTTCATCCTCTGCAGGTTGAGGAGGTTCAACATGGACTTGAGGATACTCTGCAATTTCTGCAGGTGCACCAATGAGAGTACCATGACTGCCTGATATGGCAGTTAAACTGCCCTCAACTATAACATTACCAGGACAGGCTTCCATCCATTTAGGAAACCATGGAACCAATAGGTCAACAGAGGATGCCTTTTCCACGGTCCTTCACTCAGTCTTCACACACCTTGAAACGCCAACATTAGGATACAGTTTGTTGATTTCTGCTCAGCATTCAACACAATCACCCTAGCGAAACTTATTGGCAAACTTGGCACTCTGGTCTTTAGTATCACACTCTGGAACTGGATATTGGACTTCCTCACAGACAGACCACAGACAGTTTAGCTTGACAGTCACATCTCCTTCACTCCAATACTAAACACCAGTCGAGTCCCCCGGGATGTGTGTTCAGTCAAACGTCTTATCAGTCCCCTTTTGTTCACTGCAATACTACAATCCCTAACATAGAGACAACTCTGTTGTGACATTTGCAGTTGACACCACCATCATCAGAGGCATTTCAAACAGTGATGAGGCTTCATATTGCAAGGACGTGGTTCACAGAGAGCAACCTACTGCTAAACATCAGCAAAACCAAGGAGCTGATCGTTGACTTCAGGAAAAAGAGGCAAAGGTACACACCCCTGTCTACATATCTGGTGAAAAGTCTTGGGTTCTTGGAAATTAGCAAGATACTTTAAGGCTCCTCTTCATATGTCAAAATGTAATGATTAATCTACAGATGTTGGAGAAGTTGTAACTTGGTAGGAGACACTGGCCAGATAATTTGGGACTGTCAAAAACTCCTACAGTATTGGCTAAGTGTTCAAAAAGATCTTACATTGATATGGGTAATGAATTTGATCCTGAATTCAACACTTTTCATTTCAAGCTATTTATTAAGAAATTTGCTCAGAAAAACGTCCACTGAAAGGATCACAGTTAATTTAAACACAAGATACTTGTGCTCAAAAAGAGGATTCATTCTCAGTGAAGAACCTTGGAGCTCTAATCTGCCTCTATACCTGCCAAAGAGCAGTGATTCCTAACACGTCTCTGGGGGTCATCAGGTGGAAACCTCCCTTCAACAGTGTTTCGCCTACTTAGTCCCACTACACCTCCAGGAGGTTAGGCAGTGAACTCCGGCGTCCCAGAGTCACCCCCCCTAGTGCCAGTTCACACTGCTCCTACACAATCCAAACAGCACCGCCACGTTCAACTGACCCAGAGATGCTCCAGGTAGTGGCCAGTACCGATGCTACCATTTAACTATTGCTAATGCTACTGCTAACCGCTAGGAAGAACAGAAGAAGACAATACAGTTCCGATGCTACCATTTAGCTAATGTTATGTGCTAACCGCTACCTGCTAAGAGGAACAGAAGAAGACAATAACGCTAGATTCACCTATACTGTTAATGTTAATTGCTAGCTACCAATACTAACTGCTAAGATACTATCATACTCTCACCGCTTTAGCTATTGTTAGCTGCTACAATGCTACCACAGGCCTAGATGCCACATGTAACTGCCGATTGCCACACTACCATCATCTACCCCTGCCTCTCACCAACTGCACCAAGAAAAAAGCGGGGTGGGAATACAAACCCTGGTTCGGGTAGGGGATAGAAAATAAAGAGGTAGAGTCAAAAGATGAAAGTAGGGATTGGATACAGACCCTTGTTCGGGTAGGGGGTGGAAAATTTAGAAGGTGCTGAAGGTGGAGGCCTAAACCACAGACTAGATTTAACAGCCTCTTCTAACATTTCCTTCAAGAAGCAGCAAACCCTACCATTTCCTTCAAAAAGCAAACAGAGCAGGAAAACAAACCCTAACATTTCCTTCAAGAAGCAGACAAAACAGGAAAACAACCAAAAAGATCAAAAAACAAGCCAACTCTGTGTCTTACCACGCAAACTCACCTGAACAGGCCGCATGGTCCCAAAGAGAGACTCTAGCTGGCCACACCCCCCACCTTATCTAAACTTCCTGGTTCTCTTCCTATTGGCAGAGCGAGAAGATGGGGCGGGGAAAGCAGAGCAGAGGAGAGGTGTCTTGTTCAGACTTTAACCTCTTCTCTTGCCGGGTTAGGCATGCATGTCCTCTGCCTGCCCCCCCACTGTCCCTATTTCACCCCCCAACTACTATTATTTCTCCTGATCCATATCCACTGACTAGACCTAGCAGCCTCATCTGACATCTCCCTCACTGTCTTTCTTAAATTTTGCCCATGCACTCCCAGCTCCCTCACCAGTGAAACAGCTGACCCTGCAACAAAACCTCTACACCCCACTTCAACCGGACAGACCCTGGTCTTCCATCCCCTCTGCTCAGATTCTGTCTTTAAATCTGCATACTTAGTCTTCTTCCTTTCATAAGCTGCCTCCACTGAATTTTCCCAAGGGACTGTTAACTCAATAAAATACACAGTCTTTTTACTCATGGACCATAAGACAATGTCTGGCCTCAGATTACTATAAACTATTTCCTGGGGCACAACTAGCTGTCCTCCCAAGTCGACCTGCATTTGCCAATCATCAGCCCCTACCAGGCAGCCACCTCCCTGCTTTCTCCCTGACTTAGCAGCTTTATTTTTCTCCCCCTCTCGAACAAACTGCACATCTAACCTCTCCTTTCTAGAACTTCCAGAATTCACCTGCTTCCTTCTCTCCTCAATGCCTGCGGCTAAGCTTCTCAGCACCTGATTATGCCGCCATGTATACCGGCCTTGTGATAAGCTAATTCTACAACCTGACAAAATGTGCTTTAAACTTGCTGTACCTGAGCAGAGTGGGCACGATTGATCGCCCTGTACCCAGAGACTTAGGTTCTGCGGGGTTGGCAACACATCGTATGTCGCCCCTATCAGAAATTTAATACGGCCTTCCTCCATATTCCACAGGTCCCTCCAACTAAGTTTCCTCTTCTCAACACCTTCCCAATTATTACAAATGTTTAAGGGGAGATGGCAGCACTTGCACAGGCTATGTCATAATTCATCTTAAAGTAAATCTCCTCTGACTGATGTATCTGACCTAGGACAGGGCCTGGTAGCCGCATTTATTAATGATCTTCAGATAGAATACCTGTATAGGTGGGTGAGACAGAGAAGAGTGGCTGAGAAAAAAACTCATTCTGCCTACAACACTCACACTGTTCTTTATTTTAAAGTCACAAGAAGTCTAAAATGACCTCCAGGCCACATTACCCACCTCAGAGACACGACCATGTGGCAGCCACCAGGCACAGACAAAGAAAGGGCAGCCTTCATGCCACAGGTGTCTTAAATAGGCTACCAATTTAGAGGGGTTGGGAAAAGGGGAGGAGCTGACCCACCTCCCGGAGAGGCTGCAATCCACAGCCTCCAGCTCAGGCTCTCTCTGCCACATCTCCCCCTACCTTTTGAATCGCCGACTCGGCGATTGATTATTGCCAAGGTCTAAAAATGTCAGATACATTTACCTGGGAGTTCGCAGCCCCAATCGCCATGCTCCCCACAGCCTGGGGCAGGCGGTGAATATTTGTGTGCCTTCCAGCTGTCGACCTGTTGGACCTCCTCGCCGCTTCAGGCTCAGTTTCCTGTCGGTTCCCTGCCTGGTGAAGTGGGGGCCAAGCCTGTAACTGCCCACCTGAAGATGCAGAGGGCACGAAAGAATCAGGCTGAGGCATAGGGGCTGGAGCAACATCAACCTGTGGGCATGAAAGATTCACAGGCACATGAGTTTGAGTGGATTCTGGCTGGATTACACACAAATCCTCATCTAATGAGTCCTCTGCCAAGGGATAGGATACCACGTCCTCAGGTGAGCAGGTATTGGTGCCGTTGTCCCCCAGGGTACCTTGCAGGCAACTCTTCAGTAAGGTGCGGTGGACGTGCTTTACCTTACTGGAGTCATCCAATGGAGCAACGGTGTAAACAGATCCACCTCCCTGGGGGGCCTTCACAACCTCGTACAATACAGAGCTCCACATATTCTGGATCTTATGGCGGCCCCTGATGCCCACGTTCTTGAGGTACACCAGCTGTCCAACTTGCAGGGAGGAATCCTTCACCTTTTCATCATGACGTGTTTTGCGACGGTTTGCAGCAGCTTGCAGATGCTCTGTGGCTCCTTCAAAAGCCAGCCGGAGCCTGGTTTGATGCTCCACAATCCAGTCTTGTGTACTTCCTGCCACTGGGACTGGGGCTCTTCCTAGAAGAAAGTCGACAGGTAACAGGGGATCTTGACCAAACATTAAGAAGAATGGGGACTCACCAGTGGATTGATGAACTGTTGTGTTGTACGAAAACACCACTTGAGGCAGATAAGATGACCAGTCTCTCTTTTTCGTTGTAGGCAATGTGCGAAGAAGGTCGTGCAGGGTCCTATTAAACCTCTCACACTGGCCATTTCCTTCAGGATGGTAAGGTGTAGTGTGAGTCTTTTTGATACCATACAAGGTGCACAACTGTTGGATTAACTTACTCTCAAAATTTCGACCCTGGTCGGAGTGAATGCGGCTGGGCACACCAAACTTGCAGAACCACTCGTTTACTAATATTTTGGCCACAGTTGTAGCACGTTGGTCCTTAGTGGGGACCGCCAGAGTGTATTTAGAAAAGACATCTGTCACTACCAACACATTTTCCATGCCATTTTTAGAAGGCTCCAACAAGGTGAAGTCCACTGCCAGGATCTGGTTTGGACGAGCAGCGAGGAGATGACCCATGAAGGTGCGAACTGTTGGCTGAGTGTCCTTGGCGACCTGACACCTTTCACACTCTTGACACCAGCGCTTGACATCCTGGTGAAGGCCCGGCCAGTAGCACCTCTGCCACACTAAACTGGTAGTCCGATCCACCCCCTGGTGGCCATGCTCATTGTGTAGCTGATGCAAGACCTGGGTTTTCAGTGAGGAGGGTAGGACCAGCTGGAGTACCTCATCCCCGTCGGGTTGGAAGACCCTACGGTATAACACTCCATCTTGCTCCACAATCCGATCCCACTGTTTTACCAGTGCTAGGGCCTGTTTGGACAGTGCACGTCGCTCTGCTGCGTCTGGGGCACTCATGCGAGTCCAAAACATCAAGAAGTCACGGATTACAGAGTCAGCTGCCTGTAGAGCATGGAGATCAGTAACAGAATGACTTGGAAATACAGATATGGTATTCTGCGTTACCTCGGGCACTGGATTTGATACTCCCTGGATGGCCTGTGGAAGATGGGTGCCAGGTGCCAGATTGTCAGCTGTAACTGATGCAGGTAAGTACTGTCGTGAAAGGGCATCAGCATTTCCATTATTTTTTCCAGGTCTGTGCTTGATGACATAATCAAAGTTGGCGAGTTCTGATGCCCAACGTTGTTCCACAGCACCCAACTTTGCTGTCGAGAGGTGACTTAGGGGGTTATTGTCAGTATAAACGATGCATTTCTGACCCAACAGATATTCTCTAAATTTTTCAGTCATGGCCCATTTAAGAGCCAAAAATTCAAACTTCATAGAACTGTAATTGTTCATATTACGCTCTGTTGGCCTAAGGCTACGGCTGGCATATGCTATTGGCCGAACCTTACCGTCCTGCTCCTGGGAAAGAACAGCTCCCAACCCGCTGTGGCTGGCATCCACTTCCAGGATAAAGGGCAGCGAGAAATTGGCATAGGCCAGCACTGGAGCCTCCACAAGGTGGCGCTTGAGACCTTCAAAGCTCTCTTCACACTCGTCAGTCCATGCAGCCATTAGAGGCTGCTCAGATTTTCTGCGTTTTTTTGTGCCTCTCAACTCAGCGACCAGCCGGTGAAGAGGGGCTGCCAGCTTAGCGAAACCACCAACGAAACGTCTGTAGTAGCTGGCAAACCCCAAAAATGACTGCAACTCAGTGAGCTCCAAAAATCCTTTCCATGAGCCTCTGAAATGTACTTGGTTCATTGCAAAGTCCAAAAGGCATTCTATTCCACTCAAAAAGGCCAAATGGTGTACAAAAAGCAGTTTTCATTTTGTCCTTCTCAGTTACCGGCACTTGATTGTACCTACTAGCCAGGACTAGGGTGGAGAACCAGCGAGCTCCAGAGAGGGCATCCAAGGACTCCTCGATCCTGGGCCGGGGGAAGGCATCCGCGTCTTGCTGTTAAGCAGCCTGTAGTCCACACACAGCCGAAGAGTGCCATCCTTCTTCCTGACGAGGACTATGGGAGAAGCGAAGGGGCTGTTACTTTCCCTGATGACATGTGACTCGAGAAGCTGGTGAATATGGGCTTTAACAGCATCATACTCTGAGGGAGGAATGCGCCTATACCTCTGTCGTATTGGTGTCTCAAATACACTGCTGTGTTCCTGCAAAAGGGCTCTAACCTGACACTGATCATGCTCTGACAGGGTCGACAACAGCATTAATTTTCTCCTGCACTGAGCCGGAGATTGTCTGAGAAGACACTCTAGCCGAGGTAAGTCCCTCAATCTCCGTGACCCCTGTGGGCAAACTCACTACCTTGGCATGACTTATCGTGCCTACAGTCCTTGGGTAAAGCACAACATCACTACCTCCTACATTGACAATCGGGATGTACACCGTACCCCTTGTTGGTCGAACGAGAGCTGGAGAGGCCAGTAAACCTGCAGGTAACCCGTCACTCAGAGGTTCAAACAAGACATCATTGCTCAAATGCTGCTGGAAGCAGGTGGCAGCCACTAGCTTCATGCTGCCGCCAGGAACTCTAAAAACCCACCTACCCTTCACTCTAACTCTGCCTGAGTGTTCAGGGGGTGCAGTGGCCTGGGCTTGGTGACACTGCTGTAGGGCTTGTTGGAGTGGACTGGGGGCCTGTAACACAGAGGCCAGATGAAAAAGAGCAGGACCATGGTGTACAAACAACTCTTTATAGCATGATTTAAGAATGTTCATACCTAGGATACCTGGTGAGGAAGAGGAGTGACCTGGGGGGTCTTTAACCACCAGCACCCCACGCTTTGTCATTACCTTGTCGCAAAGCTCAACGTCAAGCTCAAGATAACCTACATATGGTATTTCTAGCCCATCATAAATGAAAAGGGCCTTGTCAGCGCTAGACAAATGACGTACATGCATGTAGGCTTTAACCTCCTCTAACCATTCTAAAATGCTAAGGCCAGTCCTACCCCTAAACATGGGACACTTCCTGTCCCTAGGGACATAAACCAGTCGCTCAACTAGTGGGGCATTGGAAGAGGGGGGCTGATTAGAAGAGTGACTGACTGATGCAGCACTAGTACTGGGTGCCACATCTCGTTCTCGCAGCAGCAGGTTTTCAGCTTGAAGTTGAGCAACCAATTCCTTTAACTGGTTCAATTCTTCTGCCATGCGGGAGGAGGTGACCGAGGGTTGGTGAGGCTAACAGGGAGGGGTCGCTTAAAGCTTGGGATGCCTGTGGAATCAGCTGCTGTTTTGTTTGTCTTCTAAAATACTCAACACTAACAATGCTTAATTGTTTTAAAATGAACCAACTGGCATACAGAATAAAGTAAAAAAAAAAAAAAAACACACGTCTCTGCTTTTACAGTAGAATCCTGCCGACAACGCCAGACCAGGAAGAAAAAAAAAACTCACTTTGAGACTTAATACAACAGTAGGCCAACAAAAATAAACCCAAGTGACGACCTGTCACCTAATAGACAAGCTTGGTGATTCTCTGACAACCTTGGAGTTACATTCCAGAGTCCAAAATCTATATAATGTGCAACAAACATGCTACGTGTTAGTCAACGAAGACTGGAAAAAAGCAAGAAAAAAACACAAGCTGGGTTTTCTCACCACAGAGCAACTTGTTTATTGACTCCACTGATGGATAATGTTAATGAATGTTCTACCCAATTAAGATTTTACTGGATAACATTTCATATTCAGAAATGTCTGCAACTGATAAAATACAGTAGTGATTCATGGAGGGTAAAACTCCAAATGAAGTAAGTCTGTTTGGAATAAATAGAGAAAACTCAGGAGTTAGAGGGAGTAGGGACTGCTATTATTTTCTTTTCAAATTCAAAATTGTAAATGCAAAGTGGAGAGATCTAGTGAGGAATGCTGATCAGATACTGTCATCACTATACCACCTGAGTAATGAACAATTTGGATGTGACAACATGGAGACTCATTCTAAAGAAAAATGCATCTGCCTTACAGTAATGTTTACTTGACACTCAAGTGAGGCAGCAGAGGCACCAGAATTCAGAACACTTCCCTTGCTTGTGATTGTTGGAAATTTGTTCAAATTCAAATCTTGCTTTATGCAGACAGAAACTGCAGAGACTGTTTCCCACAGAGTAGGAGAGTAATCAGGCTGGTGTGAAGAATTACTCACAAAAATTCATAAACCTCCAGAAAGAAGTGGCACTGTTACGTGCAAAAAAGGAGAGCTGGGACCCAGTTGTAGAGTCGTAAGAAAAGCCGTTTACTAATAGAACAAAACCTTTGCAGGGAAAAACTCAAGTAGCAAAATAAAGAACAAACACAAAATCACAATCAGGGAAAAACTCACTCAGGAATAAACTTAAAGTGTCGAGGAGAAAACTTGCTAGCGAAAATCACAGTTAGGCAATGGGAACACGGAGCGAGACTGGTGAGGGCGAGAGCATGGAGGAAAATCTGGCACAGGAGTCAAATAGGTGATGGCTTAAGAAGCTGGGCTGATTAGCAGATGAGGAGCAGGTGAGTCTAGTGAAGCTCACTCCTGAGGAGATCGGACCCGCCTCTCTCTCACGCTCTACCTGCAGACAGAGAGGAAGGAAGGAAAAACACTGTCAGACCGGGATGAGGGAAAACACAAACGCAGAATCATGACAGGCAAATCTCATTTACCCTGGGAAATGTCATGGAGCTCAGATTTATCTTCAAGTATTATTCAGTGAGTCCAGGGAGCACAGGAATGCTGATTGCATAATGGAGCATAACTGATTTTTTTCCCCAAATTGCACCAAACCACGCACACACACACAAAAAAACTAGCTCTGAGCTGGTCATTGACGATTCAAACCTCAGTATGATTCCAGACTCTCATGCCAAATGCAAATGTAATTTAAACATCAACCAAGAGAAAACAAGAGAACATGTCTGAAATGGTGACAAAGATAAAATAAGAAGAATTAAGAAACACGCAAAGTACAAGAACTCAGGGGTAACATTGCTTACACCAAAGGCAATAAAGGTGACAGAGATGAGTCCATGTTCATAAAAAAGACAGACATCAAGGAAGAGAGGAAGGACACGAAGATGAAAGGCCTCTTGAATCTTTGCTGAAGATTAAACACTGGAACGAGTTAGTCAGTCAGTGACTGTGGTGGAGAGATCACACTTGTATCACACTGTATAAATGTCCTCCCACAGCACAACTCACATCACATATCACAGCTGATATTTTTATTCATTCCATCTGGTTTCTTAACACCAGAGGTGCATCCATCTACATCAGGCATGTCAAACTGATTCCATAAAGGGCCGTGTGGCTGCAGGTTTTCATTGCAACCAAGGAGGAGCACACCAGGCCAACCAATCAACACCAAGGGATCACTTAGTTATCAGCTGAAGACTGAGATCAGCTGATTAATTGATTCCAGCCTGGTGTGCTCCTCCGTGGTTGGAACGAAAACCTGCAGCCACACGGCCCTTTATGGAATCAGTTTGACATGCCTGATCTACATAGTCAATGCAGGCCAAGACCAGCTGCATTCTCTACTCACCTCTCCATATAGTAGGTTTTATTCTTACTGCTGGAGTACACACATTGCAGTTATTCTCATGACTGAACACTACAGTTGTAGTTAACATAACTTTAATGCTAGCACACACACATGGCAGTCTTTGAGATTAAGTTCATCTGTTGTGTGTGTGTGTGTACATCTGTATGTGACTGTCTGCTTGCCAAAATGTATTAAAACCCTTCAGTGTTTTCTCCAGATTTAACGAGGTGAAGTGTCTGAAACACTGGAGAGAATTAGGGTTCTACTGCTATGATGCCTTGTTGTATATGCAATGGATTTGTGCGGTTGTAATTGTGCAGATCACAGAGACAGGATTTGCATACACAAACAGATCCAATTGAAATGCTCATCAAGCCTTTTTGTGGATCTTATGGTTAATTAGACTATTGTATTTACAATATATCTTTACAAATTATTTCTTCCTTGGGTTCCTGAATTCTTGTTGTCACAGTGCGGTGCAGTGCGGTCGACAATAGAGGCGAAGTACTGAGTGGATGGATAAACTCTTAGTTTAGAAATTGTTGGTTTGGAAAAAGTTCCAGAACTTAAGTCTGCCTTAAATCACATTTTTATGTTTCTGTTTGTGTATGGATTTAGCAAAAAGGCAGAGCCAAGCTTACTGTTTTCACCTGCTTCCAGTCTTTATTTCTAATTTCAGCCATCCTAACTCCTGCTCTGTACCTAACACAGAAAGAGACTGATATCAGTCTTATTCCCTGAAAGAAATTGTGTAAATGAAATAAAACAAGACCTCTAATAATTGTTTACTTATACTTGTGGCGCTTGAATTATTTAAAGACCTTAAAATTTCCAGAATTTATGACATTTCTTGACTCTTACATACTGCTTCTGTCTGTCCCCACTTTTCCCTCTGGTAAAAAAAAAAGAGTACAAGCTGCTGAGGACATGGCAACAGTTACCATCCAGAGAAGAGTGTGTAAAGAGCAGATGAATGGAGAAATGAACAGGTGTGTGTGTGTGTGTGTGTGTGTGTGTGTGTGTGTGTGTGTGTGCATGATAGACCTTTTGATACATGCTGATAATCATCACTGTACTTTTATTACACAGACAACGTGAGAAATACAGACACACACACACACACACACACACACACACATAAAAGTGTAACACAAACATTTGCTCACCATTGCTCCAGCAACATTTAATCCCTAACCTTCATCCCCACCCACACACACAGTATGAGACCCCCGCTTATACACTTTAACAAAGTCCCCCTTTAATAAGAACTGTCTGCAGGAGTGCTTCCCTCACTCAGCAGCCACAATGTCTCTGTGGCATCTTGTGTTGTGTGTGTGTGTGAATGTGTGGTACTAGCAGGGACCTTTGGGGGTCTTGCCTCAGGCCACATTATAGCTCCTCATCATATGTGATGTCTCAGTAATAGCAGGGCTTGTAGCAGCGAATAGCAGCATCTCTCTGAGGATGTCTCCATTGATCCGAGTCCACGCTGCTATTTTAAGAAAACCGTGGTTTCTCCACCACCCACCTCTGCTCTTGTGTGTGTCTTTACAAGGTGCCATTAGTTGAGGTTGGGCCTGTGAGGTGAGTGTGGCTGGGCTAGAAGTGGATCTGGGTTCATGATGATGAAAATGCCTGGGCTAATTGAAGGCCACATCTCTTTTGCTTTGGTTTCACAACGAGCCCTGCTGGGCTGGTGATTTGTGGTCAACAACTACTCTCTGGAGTTTATTTTTATACGTATTCTAAATCAACAGCAAGACAATGGCTGTCTTTTTATTCCTTTCCCCTTTGTCTATCAGCAGGGCTAGAAATAAACAGTCCGACAATAGAGCTTCAATAAAGGGATGATTTTAGGTTTATTTCAACTTGGTTCTTCTTTTAGTGGTTTTGTCTAATATTTCTGTAAGTTACAACAACACTGTATTACCAAAGTAATTGTTGAGCTCCAGAAACACTATGACACCGCTACAACGAACTCTGATGGGGATATTTACAATGAACAGTTCCGGAATTTTGCTGTTTCCTTTTGTTGTAAGTTTTGACTAATCTGAGGGTTTGTTTACAACCTGCTTGAGAGCTCATGTTTCTGGACCCGTCTGGCTTCTTTGTAGTGATGTCACTGTGTTCCCAGAATGGAGCAATTTTCCCACTACAATGTGATTTAAGAGAACTTGTTGCATTCATCAAAGTTTTCTGAGATTCTCATAAAATTTACAGGTATCTCAGATGTGCTCAGATACCTCAACCTAGATTGATTAATGATATGTATATATTTATTAGTTTTCTTTTGTTCTCCATAGAGAGATAAGTTAGACCATTTTAACTGAGACTGATATAGTAACTTTATATTAGTGTCACTGTTTGGCAAAAAAAAAATGATGTAAAGAATTTTCATTTGCAGTATTTTAAATACATTGTATTACTTTGAAGTATGATCAGTAACAAGGAAAGTTGATCTGAAGAAGCTCTAGCTTCCATGTACACACCCTGCACAAGATTGTAATTGCTGATTTGGGAAATGCATATTAAACTTCAAGAGCATTCATAGAAACACTCGCAGAAAATCCTCGACTAAAATCAATTGTCGTTGAGGAACAGGACCCAGGGGCCATATTTACATTCTAAAAGTAACTGACAGAGTTAGGAGGAACTCAAATAAAGCATGTGTCAGTGTTCAGCAGTTGTCTGGGCAAGGCTTTTTTTTTTTTTTTTTTTTACAAAGATGCACCCTTTGGAGGACAAGAAACAGTATTCCTCTCTCTAACATTTGTAACTAAATTCTCTCTCTCTCTCTCTCTGTCTCTCTCTCAGGTGTCACATATTGTGGAAGCATTGTGGTGCTGACCCTGAATATTCTGTCATGTCTGAATGAAGTCATAAGGACCATTAATGTTGAAGACATCTATATCTAAAGCCATCACTTGGACACAGGGGTTCTCAAACGTATTACACAAAGGTCCACTTCTGATTTTTATTTAAGGTCAGAGGTCTGGAACTATTGACAATAACAAAATAACATTTAATATATTAACATTATATCTCCTATGAGCCGGCGAGCACAAAACCGGGGCAGACAAGGCTCAAAATGTTCAGATTTATTTCATATTCTTACAAGTCTATGAAAGTCAGCCGGATCCCAAGAAGTAAACAAAAATACTCAGTTTGAGACTTCATGTTTCCTTCAACAGTGGGCCAATGAAAAAAACTGAAGTGATGACTCTTGCATCTAATAAATAGTGTTTCGCTGTTCTGACAACTCCAGAGTTACCTCCTGTAGTCCAGCCAGTGCACTGGAGTTGGAGAAAAATCTGTTTCTGTAAAACTGGTGAGCTATGAATTCCAAAGTTTTTGGCTCATTGCTAGGGGTTGGCAAACTAATAAGCGATCACTCTCAGAATGGACCCATGTGCACAGCATTAGATGTGAGCATTTTCTGAATCCATTCATAAATACAGGACAGCTGTGGCATGCAGCCCGTCAAGTAATGTTCACTGAGTTATGGGCTCGGTCCAGATTGACTTGCCATTCGGACCAAGGTCTGAACTTTGAGAAGCCCTGCTTTAAAAGATAACTTAAGCCAGCATTGTCATCAATTAAATATTTGACTCAAGGGCAAGAGATCAAGTAAAAAATCAGCAGTTGTTGTTCTGTGTGCAACATGGATATTTCCAAAGTTACAGCATTTTTAGTACCAAATTCCTGCTTTATGTTTTAATATCTTGTTTTAATACTACTGCATCCCAGCAAGGAACGTCAGTTCAGGGAAGCACAGAGAGGGATTTTCACAATAAAAAGCCTAACTTTGGATGCTACCTTGATGATTTGACAACCTGGACTCTACACTTTCCCTGAACACATCAACACAGATTTTCAAAATGGTTTCTGCTGCCAACAGCAGTATCACATAACCATCACATAATTTGACATTAAAAAATAAAAGGAAGCACACACTGAAAAATTACCTATCTCAGGCAGCATCAAAAAGATCTATGAAAAAGATTGGACTCTTTGGCGTGAATGCCAGACATCATGTTTGGAGGAAACCAGGCACTGCTCATCACCAGGCCAATACCACCCCTACAGTAAAGCATGGTGGTGGCAGCATCATGCTGTGGGGATGTTTTACAGCGGCAGGAACTGGGAGACTAGTCAGGATAGAGGGAAAGATGAATGCAGCAGTGTACAGAGACATCCTGGATGAAAACCTGCTCCAGAGCGCTCTTGAATTCAGACGGGTCGTTGTCCATCTTTCAGCAGGAGGTTTGATTTCATCCAGTGGACTATAAAGTGTTTCATAGACATAAAATTTGTGTGTTTTGTCTTGGAAAAAAAAAAAGCCCAGAAATTATTTTACCTCTTCCCACAGTCTGTTCTCTACCAGATTCTTCACTTTCATGTCTCCGGCTTTTGATGAGAATCCCTGAAACTCTTCTACTAGATGGAAAAGAAAATCCTCATTAACAGCACTTTTTGTGCTGTTATGTGACTGAAGTGCATATTCATATACCATATTTCCCTACCAAACAATGTACAGAAATTATATTTGTGTTTATGTCGCCTTTTCAGTGATGTGTATCTGACATATTTTTGGTTGTTAAGGCAGGTGAACCAAAGTGCTGACACATACACACAGAGACAGGGGAGAGATTTAAGGTAATTTATTGCAGACCAAATGCGATGGGAATATGAGGTGGGCAGGTCCAGAGAGTTTTCTGGGCTGAGCTGGAGTCTGGGGCAAGGGAGCAGGGCAGACCAGACAAAGGGATGAGAGACAGACCGATAGTAGATCAGACGATACTGCAGGGACCAGATAATAACTGAATGAAGAATGAATGCATTCAGTTATTAGGTTAAGCCAGACAATTACAATTGTTCATAGAAACAATTTATCAATTCATGCTGTTTCTTTACATTGTCTGAAGTTGGTAAATTTGATGTAGTAAGAGTTACAGTGCTTGAGACTTGACAGTTGAACTATGTTCGATTGGAATTGTAAACACACACGCATTAATATACATATAACTGTAATAATATCCATTTTCCATTCACTTGGAAGAGAAATCAACATAGTACAGGCTCTACTAGGAGCAGCTGTTCCATCATGTTTGTAATGGCAGGCGCTAAAGAAAGGCAAACACAAATGTAAAAAGGCACAAAATTACGTGAAATGTTACTTAACTGAAACATGGACTAAACAGTCATGTTAAAAGATTGTGATGCGTGTCGATTTACTACATGTAAGAGATTTATGTAAGAAAGGATGCACTTCCTTGCCTGAGAACCGAAACCAAATACAGGAAAACACCTGGCAGAATACTGGATACTGAATATTTTTTCCATTTATTTGCCATTATTGATTATTATTATTTGTACTATCGCATAAATTAAATTTTGCTTTTGATTTATGCATTTCAATGACAAAAGTAAATCACCAAAAAAAGTTTAGTCTTTTGTACACTCTGGAACAAAATTAAATGTTGCACTGAACCACTGAAACATTTATCTAACGTAACAGTTCTAAAGCAAAGAAACTGGTCAGATCTTGGTTAGAGAAAAACTTACAAAGTTTATTTCGAACATTTTTTTAAGAAGCACAATAACAGAAAATAAATAAATAAAAAAAATGAATTAAATGTCTTTATATCTTTGAGCAAATGTCTATATACTGCACTACCTATTGAAAAAACATGACAAAAAGTACATAGACATAAACTCACAAAAGAATAATCGCCTTTGGCATTTTCTGCTATCTACTTCTTCAGAAAAAGTGTCAGGTTCTTCTTTAAAAACAGAAGCTTTTCTGCTTTCTAACATGAAAGTTGGTTTCTTTTGTTTTTTTAACAATGACATGATCATTGAACAGTTTCTCACTTTCTGTGCTTGTGAATGGAGTAGACCTACATGCCATCTGTGCCAGTTCTGGAAAGTGCCCCTGATCCCCTGGTCCTCCATTATCATGAAGGATATTGCTGCTCATGTCCAATTCAGCCTGGATAATTTCAGATGCATGCTGGCTTTTCTCCACATCAAAGTAATGGTCCTTGGATCTAGTGCAGTCTCGATGCAGTACAGGGGGTTCGGTGTCTGTCTGACCAAAGCATGTGTTGACAGCATCTTAGAGAGTGCTTTTAGGAGTTTTCACTCTGTGGTGTATTTCAGGCTTTGTTTAACAGGCACTTTATTGCTACTATTAAGAGGAGAACTTGTGCAACTTCTTCAGATAAGCATACCTCCTTTGTTAACTGCTCAAAGTGGGCAGGTGGAGCGAGAATGTTTTCTCGGCCCACTGGTGTGCACAGAGTATTGCGGCTAGACCATAATCTACATATGCAGCCAGGACTCGCTTTTGGTCCAAGAGGATTTCCAGCATATAATATAATACTGTTTCTCTTTGTCACCACAAAACTGGAGCCTTTTTGGTGGCATTCCAAACTATACTTGCAAGATCTGTAGGTGCAAATAAGCAAGTGGAGAATGCTTAAATTTGCTATTACTGCACTGACTGAACACTCCCTTGTTGACCACTAAATGACAAGTGTGAGCCATGCACCTTATGCTTTTCAGATGGCTGACCCACATGGCCGTTGCTGTATTTCTTGCATTGCCCATTGACCATTGCATGCACTTGTTGGCAAGTACTTCAGAGATGGTTACTGCTGTGTGTGGCCCCTTAAACTCGACAGCTTGAAATCAGTGTCAATCCATTTTGCTGTTAGACTGGTTTGGGCAACAAGTGTCTGCAGTAAAACTAGGGGCTAAAATATCTGTGGGCTGGAGCTTGTTAAAGTGATTTGCAGTAATGTTATATATGTCTGGTAGACACACATCTCAGAAAAAATGTTTACTAGGCACTGTGTAACAGGGCTCAGTATGCTCTATCAACCTACGAAATCCACAACAGAGAAATGCTGATCATCCAAGGTGATGAATTCCTTTATATTTGCAGTAATCCTTTTGCTTTGGTACCGTCACTGCCAGATTTTTTACCGTTATCAAAGACGTTGGCAGCAGATGGCTGGGGTAATCTTCTTTTTGGTTGCCACTGTTTACTTGTACAGTGCATGTTGTTCACCATGTCGTGCTTTTAAGGGGTGAATTAAACTTAAAGTGCTGAAGGTTTTTGCCAATATATAATAATTATTATGTATAGAATGTTCAAGTGAACAAAACTTGCAAACACCTATTCTTGAAGTGTCAGCCAGAAACCGTTATTTTTTTTTTTTTTTTTGTAGTCAGGGCTACTTACAGTATGTGAGTTCAGGGGGCTATATGGCTCTCTTACGTTGAATATCTATTTATCGATTTAAAAGCTCATTATGTTGTTTGAGTCACTGCTACAACTTACTACAACTTCAACTGTATAGCATCCCCTTATGTTCTAAAAAAAAAAGGGGCTTCATTACAAGATGGGATGCAGCTACTGCCAAGAGAGAAATGTTCACAATATGAGCAAACCAACATCGGCAATAACACAAACAAAAATACCAACAACTAACAACTTTCATGAAAAGGCGTCCAGTTTGATTGAAACAAGGATAAAAAAGATAACAATAACTTCCTAAGCAACAGAAATACCAAGAGGACTAACTCTAATTCATGTTACCTTTGAAGTGAAGTAATGCAACAAAACTTGGTTCCTTCCAGTCATCAGACAGGCTTTACCCATCGCTCATCTTTCAGAAAATCATAGTAATGGGTAATGTAAAGAGTAATGACAATAGCTCATGTCAGCAGCAGGAAACTGTGAACACCACCACTTAACTTTTGGTCAGTGGTGGTGCTACTCTGTTGAATGTGTATTGTCAAAGTTGTAGTGCCTACTCCTATAGGTTATTTCACCTAAAAGGAAAATGGTCTTAATGCTGTTGAACTGTCATATTCATGTTGTGTTTTATTACTTATTGAAAATGTTTGTGTAGCTTCTGACTATATGAACAAGTGATTTTCTGCCTATATCTGTAAATCGCTGCATTGTGAAGCATCTAACTGCACTCTATATTGTATGTCTGGCTATACAGTCTTGCAGTGTGTGTTCCCTTGCCTGTGTTCAATCACAGGTAACTTCATAAAAATATGTTATACGTTATGCTCTACATGTTATTTGTTATTTGTCATGAAGACCTTGTACCTTACTTTGATCATGTACTCAATTCTGTTGTGTGAGTTGTGTTGTTGTTTGTGATTGACTAGGTGAATGGTTTGACCTGAGGATATGAAACACAGTAGTAATATTTAACATTGTAGCTACAGATAGTTTGTTGCAATATATACCTCTGAGAAATCATTTCAAATATTTACACAAAGAATAGATAGCACAAAAGAAGACAGAAATTCCATAAAGACAAGAAAAGAGAATCCTTTATTCACCCACAGTGGGGAAATTTGCTGTGAAACAGCAGCAAAGCAGATAGTGAAATAGTAAGGCACATCAGTTAAAAAAAAAAAAAGACAAATACAATGTATGGTAAATAAGTACACAATATAATTAAATAAGTAAAATAAGTAATAAGTAAAACAGACAGAAGTTAAAGTCACATTACTGAACATAGGAACTATTGATTTTGCCCAGTTTAGTACGCACTGATATTGCACATGAGCAAATTTGTCAGTTTCAGTGTGTGTGGTCCTCTGAGAGCAGTGTTTATTGTAAAGTGTGAGAGCAGCAGGAAAAAGTCCCTGTATTTCTCCGTCACACACTGAAGGTGACGGTGCCTGTCACTGAAGGAGCTGCATGGTGTCCTGCATGGGGTGGGATGTGTTCATCGTCTTCATCAGTGATGATAGCTTAGCCATCATCCTCCTTTCTCCCAACATGTCCACAGGGTCAAGGGGGCAGATTTGCCGTTCTTAACCAGTCTGTTAAGTCACTTTCTGTCAGCAGTCGAGATGCTGCTGCTCAACAAGACCACTCCAAATTTGAAAGACAGGATTTTCTGGTATTTGATGATGGGGTTAATATCCTTCACATAAAGTGAAATAATTTTAAGATCACTCATGTACATTTTTTTGACACTGGATGTGGAAGCTGATAGATGGTCATTAGCATGACACAGATAAATATAAGGGCAGTGTCAAAACTAATAATCATACACCAACAATCATACATACAATCATAAACATGGGTAAGACAGTTGGACAACATGCATCACAGAGTATGTCAGTTTCTGTGTGAATAACTCTGTGCCTAACTGGAAGGTATGGTGTTTCCCAAATAACAAACCCTGGGTGTACCCTGGAAAGTCCTATTGAATGAGAAGAAGAGGGGTTTTAGATCTGGGGACAAAACTGAGCTGAAGAGGGTGCAGAGGGAGCTGAAAGGGGAGATTAGGAGAGGCAAGGCCAACTACAGGAGGAAGATGGAGGAGCCGTCAGGGGAACAACGCTAGAGACGTTTGGAGAGGCCTAAAAATCATCTCAGGCCACAGCAGCGAGAGCAGCAGGGGCCCCGAATCTGGAGATCGGGAATGGGAAAATGAGCTGGATCTGTCAGGTTTGAGAGTTCCAGCCCTGTGGAAAACCTCCTGTGTGGTTCCAGTTCCAAAGACTGTGCATCCCAGGGAGCCCAACCACTTCAGGCCGGTAACCTTAACTTCCCACCTGATGATCACCTGCCATCGACTGCTGTGGCTGTGGAAGCTTTGAGAGGGTCAGAAAGAAACTAAATTAACTGGTCAGAAGGACTGGCTCTGTCCTGGACACTGGACACCAGGACGTAGGCGAGAGGAGGATGTTAGCCAGCTGACATCTATCATTGACAACCCCTCTCACCCCCTGCATGACACTGTAGGGGCCCTCAGCAGGAATGCTACTGCAGGTCCTTTAGATCCAGCCATTAGATTATTCAACTCAGGCATTTTGTTTTTTGCACTACTGTTGTTTAGCATTCTTCTATCTCATACATGCCATACCTTGTGCAATATTACATTATTTTATTTAAGGAAAGGTACTTAGCTTATCCATACCAACGATGTGCATTTTTTTCAAATCCTGGTGCAATTTCTCAATTTCCATTGGCAATATATTTTTTATAGTCTTTTGTATAAAATGTAGATATATATATAGTCAACTTCTTATTTTATCTTATTTTTTATCATATCTTACCTTATTTTACCTATGGACTGAAGCATAGCACCTACACAGTAAAACTAAAAATAACACAGGTGAAACTGTGAAGATCCATCCCAAACTGACGGGAAAGAGCATCCGGCTGGATGTTGAATCTCCCAAA
This sequence comes from Chelmon rostratus, assembly GCF_017976325.1. NCBI lineage: Eukaryota > Metazoa > Chordata > Actinopteri > Chaetodontiformes > Chaetodontidae > Chelmon > Chelmon rostratus. The sequence goes on along the minus strand of NC_055661.1, from coordinate 680,529 downwards.
GAAGAGAGCCCAGCAAGCCTGGCAAGAGGGCAAACAGCAAATGGAGGTGCAAATAAGAACAACAGGAAAAATAAGGTGCAAAATAAGAACAATAGGGTGCTAACAAGAACAATAGGAAGAACAAGAACAAGGTGCAAATAAGCCACAACGGAGCAAAAAAATTACAACTGTAAGAGTTAAATGAGTCTTTTCCCTGCAGTTCTAGATCTGGATGTTTATAATCAGAGAAGAACAAATAAGAACAAACTGAGCAAAAAAATGTACAACTCTAAAAGTTTAAAGTGACTTTTGCCCTGCAGTCATCGATTTGGATGTTTATAATCAGAGAAGAATAGAGGTTATTGCACATAATAGCTATACACTGGATTGTATAGTGTATACAGTGACAGCAGACAGCAGAGGAATGAATGAATAAATGACCTGCGGTAGCGCTACAATAGGAAGAACAAGAACAATAGAGGTGCAAAGGTCCATGCTCTCTCTTTTAAGGACTTGATAGGTTATATTATCTGCTAACAGGATGCAGGGCTGAATAGAGACAGGTGAAATGACAGCAAGGAGAACATTCAAATATGTTGCCCCTGGACCAATCAATGTGAGGATTATGGTGTTTTAACCAATGGTGCCCTAACAGAATGGGAGTATGGGGGGCTGGCATGATCTGAAATTGAATAAGCTCACAATGTTTGGCAATAACTAGGGAGACAGGAATGGTACGATGAGTGATGCAGGCTAGTAGTCGGCCAGCTAAGGCTTTGACAGAGAGAGGAGAATCAAGGGGCTTGAGAGGGATTCCAGACTGGTGTGCTTTATCTAGGAAATTCTCTTCCGCACCAGTGTCAATTAGAGCACTAAGGGACAAAGATAACTGACCCTGAGAGTGTGGCTGGAATCTGTGTTTTGGATTGTGATGGGGCTGCAGACAGGGTTGGGCTCATTCAAAGAAATGCCTCATTTTTCCACAATAAAAGATACTCATCAGCCCATATCCTACGGTTTCTCTCAGCCAGGTAGTGGCTGCCCTACCCGCATGGGCTACTCCGCATATAACTACCAATAACGTAATAATTTTGGCCATTTTAAATGTAATAAAACCAATAATGTAATAACTTGCCAATAATGTAATAAAACCTTTGAGCCAATAACGTAATAACTTTTTGCCAATAATGTAATAAGTTATTACATTATTGGCTGATTATTACGTTATTGGCCTAGTATTTAAAAACCCTTTGAAAATGTAATAACTGGTGCTGATAATATAATAAAATTATATATGACTGTTATTTTTTTATTTTCACTGTCAACTATGTAGTTTATGCTCATGTTGATGCCACTGAATGACCACACAGTGACTTCAACACAATTGTGAAACATTTTAAGTTCTGCACTGCGTGCCTGTTTCTAATCTACATTGAGATGCAAACTTCTACCATGCTAATTATATGTTTGCAAATGGATGATACTTAGTGTTATCTCCAAAACACTCATAGTCACTGAAGTTGCTAATTAAGTGGCAACGCAATTTTACCCATTCAAAATTTCAAATTTATTGAGTTTGCTCTAATCCAAGATATGTCCATGCTTGGGACATTCAATCAAGTCTCGCACTCATTCCAGGCACTGTCGGCAGCATTTTATCCCAACCTCTATATAAGAGAAACACTTGAGGAGAGCCTAGAGCTGGACAAAGAAAATGAGTTCACCATCAGTATTATGAAGCTATACAAGGCTGCTGGACGCAGCAGTGGTCTCAGTGAACGGATAAGGGAGTTGTTTGGCAAACAGATGGATGAAAGCTTGGCTAATTCTAAGTTATCTCAGTTTTGGGCAGTACAAAGTTAAGGATATCTACTGGAATAAGTAATGCCAGTTTTATGTTAATTTTTCCTCCTTCATCATCTGTCTGAAGTTTGTTTTGTTGTTTGGTTTTTACATTTGAGTGAAAACTACTTTTCATTTGAGAAGGAACGCAAGAGCCACTCGCCACTATAGCTCAAAGAGCCTCTATGGCTCGCTCGAGCCACTATTGTTATCCTGCGCGTTTTTTCTTCCCATTTTTCATCTTCCGCCAGAATTTCGGCGCATAACTTGTCCCGCAGCTTTGAGAAAACCCTCACAAATTATTTATCAAAACGTGCGGCTCGATCGGGAATGGTGTGCCTCAACTTTATAGCTCTTTCGTCAATAATTCGCAAAGTTATACGCAAAAAACTGCGAAGAATTTTCCATAAGAAATGAATGGGCTGAGACTTCATTCAAACTTTAGAAGATAATTTTGTCGGCTCAATATGAACCTGGCACATTTTTTGATATCTCTTACGGTTTTCGAGCTATGACCATCTGAAGACCATAAAGTTTCTCAAAAAATGCTCAGAATTTCTCCCCCTGGAGTGGATGACATCATCAGTTAGAGTGAAAGAGCCAGTGAGAGATCGCCTGAAATTTTTTTCTAAAATTGCCGTAAAATCCAAACGGTGAATAGGAGACACATAATTTTTGGATCTTTTTGTAGACAAACCTTTCTTGTGTCGTCAAAGTTCAACTTTAAAGGGTTAGCCCCCACCAAATTTAAATAAAGAGGGATCTTGCACCAGCTGCCCTGCTCTGCTGCTCCATTAGCGCCGTTAGCTGTTAGCTCTGTTAGTGTTAGCTCTATTAGCTCCATTAGCATTAGCTCCGTTAGCTCTGTTAGCGCCGTTAGCGTCAGCGCCGTTAGCTCTGTCAGTAAAAGGAAACTTTGGATGATAATAGAGATGGTTCATTCCCATTAAATTCATTCATGTTTATTGATTCAGTTAATAAGACCAGCAGCCCCCTCGTGCCACTGTCAAAATTTCAGCAGCGCCGGAATTGTCTCGTTTCATTTTTATTGTTCATGTTTTTCTACATATATATATATATGTATACATACAGTGCAGTTCAGCTTTTTGGAATGCACATACTGTGAAGCCATTTTTTATTTGAGGGGACTCAAATATATATACACACACATACACACATAATAACCAAAATTACTTAAATTCTTACATCAATAGCTATGGCATTGTACCGCCAAAAACATTACTTTTAAGCACTCCTCAGTCCATCTCCTCACATACCTTGTGGTTGGCCAGAGGTATGTAGGCAGGGAGCAGATAAACCAGGTTGTGATCAGCAGCCCAGCGGTGAAGAAATGTAAGCGTTCTTTGTATTTATATACAATAAGTCTAATGTTCTATTGTCTCTGTGCGGCATTTAACATACTGGTTGAAGATGGGGAGAGTGGAAGACAGGAAAGTGTGATTGAAGTCTCCAGAGATGTGGAGGAGGGCCTGGGGGTGAGATGTCTGCAATTGTCAGATCGCAGTTTGTAGCAGATCATGTGCTGCTGGAGCATAGGACGGCGTACACCGTTATCGTGATGACATGCAAGCGCTGCCTCAGGAGGTAATATAGCCAAATGCAAACAGCTAGCAGCTCTAAGATAAGAGAAGATAAAACTATTTATCCCCAGCCGGGGAAATTTGGGCTTATGTCTCTTGTGAAGTGCTGCTTCTTTCCACTGCTGTGTCCTGTGTTACATCATCTGTTGTTCAGAAACACCACTATGCCCCCACCCTCTCAGTAGTTGAAAATTGTCCGAAGTATCAATTCATCAAGGTCATGACTAATCATTTTGCTCTGGATTTTGCTTACATTTGCCATGCTGTGAAACTGGCTGAGAATATGCTTATTAATATCAGAATAATTTCAACTCTACTTGTTGGCAGAAACACAGGCACATTCTCCTATATTTTTGCAACAACAATAAATAAAAGACTCCTGAAGACATTAAGATTTAAAAGAAGCCTGCAATGTCAGCCATGCAGCATGATGGTACACAACCACTTGTATGCGAGCACACATTGAAGTGAGCAGAGTCACTCAAACAATCAATGAACATCTATGTGATTGCAGGTAATGTAAATAATAGTGACAACTATAGGTAATGAAGCCTACGACCAATATCTTTTCAAAATTCTAAACTCACACAAAAACTGGAGACCAGTGAAACATGGGACAACACAGCAGGGAACACTGGATCATACATGTATCATCTTTGGAACACCAGTTCTGACAGCTAAATTACAGTGGCATTCTGAGTGTCAAGAATAAATGAAAAAGTATCTAATTTGAAATAAATAAAGCCAAGAAAATGTATAGCTTTAAGACAAAATTATGACAGAAAGTAGGAAATTCTGACTTTTTAAAGACAATTATGAGACAGTTCTTTCAGCTACCTCATATATCTGCTTTTTATGTTAGATGCCCCTCCTGCACTGGCTTGTGTTACATCTGCCCCCAAAACATTGACAAGGTGGAATTAAGGCAGGTGCCTTAATGGTACTTTTATATCTGTCTAACCTTTGTTTTGTTTTTCTGGCAGAAATGAGACACTATCACACAAACTAAGTTATAATAGTTAAAGTATGTACATTCCAAACTTCACTGAATGAAGTTCTTTCCTTCAATATTTACACAGTCAAAGTTCTGCCTGTTCAGGTCGTGTCTACAGTGTGTTTGTGAAGAAAAAAATACCACTGATTACATAACCATAGCTTTTTGTTTTGTGGGATTTATTTTAATACTACATCTAAATGACAGACTTACGTATGTCCATAGAAGAAGTCATTACATGAAAAAGTATCACAATAACCAGCAGTGAAAAACCAACAAGATTCAAGAGAGAAGCCATCATACCTTCTTATTCTACTTTTTGTCCTAAAGGGCCAGTTCACACAAATAACCAAACAATGTTTCCACTCAAGTGATAGTAGCCATATACACATCAGTATTATTTGCAAACCTTTGGAGATATCCAATAATGAGATTTCTGCCAGCATCCACAGTGAGCAGTTTTCATTAGGACTATTTATTCAGCAGAAAATGTGGATTTTTTCTGATTTGGGTGTACTGACCCTTCAACTCAGCAATTTCAGGAAGAAGAATGAAAACAATTGAATAACACACCAGATGAAAAAACTCTTTCCTCATTCAACTGTTGACATGTAAAATGCATATGAAAGACAATCCAACCACTTTCAAAAGCACTGCCTACATTTTTAACCATTTGTCCTATTTTTCTTTGCAGCTATCCTAAATGTTCAGGCACAGTCAGCCTACACACTGCCATTACACTGTAGTAGTTCCAGTGTCCCTGCAATGACAACTGAATGAAAAATCCTGGTTGGGGACTGCAGTGTTACAAGTGTTAGTGCTAACTGAAAATTTGATGTTTTGTGTTTGGACAGATTCATTCATGCTCTTGATTGAACAGAGATCAAAAATGCTGCATTCCTTCACAGCATTCACAAGTGTGGTGGTACTTTGTATCTTCGCTCTGGTTTCTGAGGAAAAGGGAAGGATTTGGGCCTAAAATACTGGATGGAAAACAGAGTGAAATTCAAATCCTTGGTGGAGGTGGAGAGGGGAAAAAGGGGAGATTTGTTTCATTCAGTTGAAGGTGCCTCCTGAGGTTCCCGGTTGACTGAATTAAGTGAGGAAAGAAGAGAACAGTTAGATTTTGTTTAAGAATGATTGTATTATTATTTATCATCTGAAGTACCAAAGTACTGGTCAAGTATCACAGTTTCTAGCAAATATGCAGGTTTGTAGAGATGGATTACAATTGATTGCCATTACAATAGATTACATATGTGAAAGTGGTTTCACCACACACTCAATATTTCTAATCACAACCATATCAATACCATTCCAGTCTGTACACTTTTTACTCTTGAATGCTTTAACAATAATAATTTCTCATTAATCTTTTCCCCATATGAACGTTGATTCATTTACATTAATAGTTTTACTTTCCACATCACCTCTAGTAATCTAAATATCAGGGTAATTTGATCATGTTTCATAAAAATTAAATCAGTTCCAATGGTATAAAGTTAAGGAATAATACAACACCCTTTTTTCCAGTTTTGCTTCATTAACAGAGAACGTGTGCCGTATGTCAAGTACTTGAATATAATGAATGCACACACACACGATACCCAGAAAAAACAATTAAAATATACCAGTTTTACTTGAAAATGAGCGCATATATGCAGGTTTTTTAAATGCAGGTAAACCGACAAAATGCCGTTTGTCTCCTTCCCATTGCCAGTGGAAGAGTTTGTTTTTCTGATTTTCTATGTCTTGTGAGTCATGTTCAAGGTCATGAAGGTGCTGGAAAACAGGGAAAAGTAGAAAGCAGCATAGAGGCCAGAGACAATATTATGGTGGTAACTTTGTCATATCTTTCATGAGATGGAAAGCGACTGTATGCAATGAGTCACTACGGAAATGTAAATCACAGCTGAAGCCAATAAATACAATAGATTACTGCAGAGTAATTTGACCCAGGAGTGAATGCTGACTGTACCCTTTGCCACTGAAGACAGAAGCCAGGTGTTAGTCAGTATTAGTGTTTTTTAGTCCAGCGTGAAAGGTGTTTCATATGTAGTGACAGGAATGGTTTATCTCGGTAATTAAATGTGAGCAGCGTGCAATTCCATTTCCAACCCAAAATGGTACTCTGTGCACATACCTTCCTCTCGTGCCTTCATGCGGGCAACAAAGTTGTAGCTCTTGTTTCTGCGATAGTTCTCATAAGGGTCATCCAGTGACACCCCCACACCTTTATACTGGTCCCATTTATCCCGGATGTCTCCTCCTTTGATGGGGTCCTGGATGCCCTGTTCTTTGGCCCCCAAACCACCTGAACCACTCCAGCCTACAGCAGACAGGACAACACAAGGAGAATAGAAGGGAGGCTAGAAATCAGTGAGGCATGTTTGATAGATTTTGTTTTGACCTCAAGTTCCAAAATACAGCCTGTACATTTCAGCAAAGAAAACCTCAACATTAACCCTATAACACCAAACATATCATATATGATAGATGAGTTTTTGAGCCCTCCACATGAGCAGTGTGACAATTTTTTCCCTGAAAAACACAATGTACATGCAATGCACGGATAATCCACCAGGAGGCAGTAATTAACTCACTAGAGGGGTTTCCAGTGATGCTGCAAGATTGCCATGTCTAAGGAATGGGACACAGGTGGTTTTTGAAGAAGAACTTTGCCAGTTTTGAAAAGTAAAAAAGTAAGAAAAAATTCATTTTTTTGTGAAACATCAATAGGAACAGTTACTTGGTTGATGCAATGTGAAATTACTTAATATTTCATAATTTGTTTTATTAAAACCGTGTTGAAAATGACGTATCAAATTTGATACAGCAGGTATATAAGGTCACAGAACTCTAAGAGAAGAGGACACAACAACACCAAAGCAGTCGGCAAGGGGCAAAGTGAAAAGCAAGTAGTATCAGTGGAAAAGAAAACAGTTTGAACCTCCATCCGTTAAGTTTGTGGAATGTGTTGAGGGAGACTCTGAAGAAAGGCTTGACTGGACACCATATAAGAGTTTCAAAGATTTTGTGACTGAAGAAATGTTGCAGGAAACTGCAGAAGAAACGAACTTGTACAGTGTGCAGAAAAATGGCGAACACAAATGCCCAAGAAATGCAGTAATCAATGCATGGATCCGCTACAAAAGAGACCCTGAGAAACTGCAGCCCAAGCAGAAACCCCTGCCCCTGCGAAGGTTTCAGGCTTCTGTTGGCACCGCCCTCACAAGCGCAGGAAAGGTCAAAAAGTGTGGCAGACCACTGTCTTCTCCAGAAGGAACGCCAACCCCTCCCCACAGAGGTGCCCCCTGATGTGAGAAAGGATGGCCTTGATCATTTCCCAACATGGGAAACCCGACGCCTATGTGTACTGTGAGAAATGCATCTTTGTCTGAACAAGGACAGAAACTGTTTTCAAACCTACCACCATGCAAAATAAAAAGGCTGTGAACAGCAAAATGAGTAAAAATAACTGAAGTCTTCCAGACTTCCACCCTGCCAGTTCCACTGGTGGATTTTCTCATTGCTGCATTGTAGTAGCACTTCCTATCTGTGGAATTACCAATTTGTTTGGTTTTATTATGTTTTCATTTGTTCAAGAAAAAAAACGATCTTTGAGCATTTTTACCTAATGTATCAAATATGATACTAATTGAAAGTAATATATGGAAATTGATATTTGAAAAAAAAAAAAAAAGTTGTTTGTTCAGAAGGACCAATAAAGGCTCTAGTTTCAAAGAATTGGAATGTTCTGTCAATTATTTAATGGTTTGGGCTTTACAGGGCTATAAATATCTCAAATATTCTTCGTAAGAAAATTGATTAATCAATTAATCAATCAGTTGGCAACTATTAAATTAATCACCAACTATTTTCATATCAATTCATTGGATTAAGTATTTTTTTTTAAAGAAAAAGCCAAAATTCTAAACTGAATATCTTTGGGTTGTGGACAAAAGATGACATTTGAAGACATCATCTTGGTCTTTGGGAAACTGAAATTTTGTAGACCAAACTACTAATCAATGAATTGAGAAAATAATAATCAATTATTTGACAATGAAAATAACAGTTAGCAGCAGTCATATTGGAAAATTTAATAATCATCTTAAATGATGAAATAAAAAGACAAAGACAGAGCATACCCATCTTCATCAGCAGCTGGTGGCCCTTATTCTCCTCCCCGAGCCTGGTATCAGTGGAGAGTTTGGAGGGAGGGGCGCCCAATACTGATGTGGAGCTGTATAGAACAGGAGGTAATCATCTATATTACAGTAAAGCATAAACAGAGTCTTGTATGAAAGCATCTTATCAAAGACCAGCAAAGGGGACTTACGGAGGGGAGGAGCTCCGGGATTTGGGTCCCCGCCGTCTCTTGGCGGGTGAATGTGAACGGGATCTGGATCTGGAGCGAGAGTGACTCCGAGATGACCTGGATCTACTCCTGGACCTAAATAGAGGCAGGTGAAGGCATGACAGGCTGAGTGACTCAGGCTTAAAATAATTGTAATGATGATAAACAAGAAGCAATATATCACAGTGTGTTCAGTCAGTTGCTGAGAGAAAAAAAAATCACTTGAAGCAAAGAAATAGGTTGAATTAACATGTGTACAGCACAAGTGAAACAACAGCCATTACGTGGCCTGTGTGGACAGCTCACTGATTAAAATAGAAGTGTATCTGTTCAGTCAGACATGTGAAATGGACACAGACACATGGTTATACTCCCTTTCTAAAATTTTCCCACTGCACAAACTCAACCAAATATAACATAGTAGTAGTTTAAAAAATAAAAAGTTAACCAAGATCTCTCTTTATGATCATTGACAAAAAGAGGAGACAAAATATTTTCGTTGTTTTGTTATTTTTCCAATGCAGCTTGGGAGAAAGAAATAAGGTGATATTTGAGAAATTTTTGTAACAGTGAGACAAAGAAGATGAAATCATGAAAAACTCTGCACTGGTTTCCTGTAAAATTTAGAACTGATTTTACAGCCCTCATCTGCGTATACAAATCCCTTAATGGGCTACAATCGAGCTACGCTGCAAAATCCCTTCCTCACATTTTGCCTTCAAGAACACCAGCAGCCAGCAAAGGCCTAAAGAAAATCAGGGATGCAACCTTTGTCCATTATGCCCTAAACCCTAAACACACCACCTAAAGATATCACGGAAACAGCTTGCTAAATGTTTTTAAAAGAAACTAAAAACGTATCTTTTCACTTCGCCTTTAACTAGCTATGACTTCCTGATACAGGCTTAGTTTTTGCATGTTGCCTCTTACTTCTGTACTGCTGCACTTCTTCTAAATTGTTGTATTTTACTTGATTTTATGAATTCTATGTATTCTATTTTTAACTTTATTTCAGGACAATTATTTAATGGTTTAATGGTTTGATGTTTCTATTTTCATCCTTAGTCTTATCTTATTATTACTTTTACAATCAAGTGGGTTTTATTCTCCATTTTATTTTCCATTAGTTTTCTATCCCCGTTTTTATGTTAATTCTATGTTACTTGCACTTGTGTTGCATGTGATTTTTTTGTTGGAATGCAGTTTAAGCTATTTAACTTTATTACTACAATTCAGTGGGCTTAATTTTCTATCTCATGTTATTCAGTCACCTCAGACTGTGTGTTTTGTGCCTGACACAGATAACACCCACACAGTGAAGTTAAACGCGTAGGAAGACATACTGGGGTAGGCTAAAATAGGCTTGTTTCGGTTAATCAAGACTGGTGGTGATGTGTCCATCAGCAATTTGTGATATTCTGATCTGATATTTGGATATTCTGAAATTGCTGACTGTCAATGTATTGAAAGAATAAGAGTTTGGAGACCTATGATGTTTCTATTTTCATCCATAGTGTTATCTTGTTTTTACTATTACAATCAAGTGGGTTTTATTCGTCATCTTATTTTACATTAATTTTCGGTGTCTGTTTTTATGTTCATGAAAAATAAAGATCATAACAAGCAGTGTTCATTTGCATATTGACAAGACATTCACTTGTGTTTCTGTATATGATTCCTCAAGATTTAACAAATCACATTCCGGTATATATATATGTATATATGCGTGCTTGCAGACCTGGATCGTGAGTAGGAGCGAGAACGGCTATGGGAGCGAGATGAGCGGGACCGTGACCGCGAAGACTTTGAAGAGCGAGAGCTGGAGCGAGACGAAGACCTCCCTCTGCTGTGTGAGTGACTCCTGGAGCGACTGCCTCCACGACTACTGGAGGGGGTGAGCCATAAAAAAAGAAGGGAGGTTGAGAGGTAGAGGAAGAGTGTCAGGTGTTTCATCCCTCAATGCACCAACAATGACATACAGAAGCCTTCTGAAATAACCAGTAACTTTGACCAGAATGAACATACAGACTGCAATCTCAAAGCTCATTTTGACAGACAATTACAAAGGCCAAAGACAAGCCAGACATTTATAATATGTGGGAAACACAAAGAGCTAGAACAAGCGAAGAGGAGGCTCACCTGTTTCGTTTTTCTTGTCCCTTTTTCCTTCTGGCTCTCATCTTGGCCCTGAAGAACTCATATAGGCCATTCTGCTCCCAGCCTTCACTGGTGGGGGAACAAACCACAGCCAGCTCTAAACTATGACCTATAGCAAATTATATCAGAAGCTAGCAGTACTACACAGATGCAGCTTGTGGTAAGTACTGCTACACAACTACTGAAAACAATGTGATTTTTCAAACTACTTTCTAATTAAATCCTTAAATACAAACTCAAGGCTGAAAACATAGCCTCATTTTTATGAGTATAGCTAACAGAAGTACTGGAACTACAAACTGGAGAACAAAGAGACTCCATTCTGCGGTGTAACTCATATACTTGAACTACAACAAAACTGTAAAGTAACATTCGGCTTCACGATCAAAGAAAGTTCACAAGTCTGCATCACACATTTTTAATCAAATTGATGGTTTTCATAATGCTTGATTTTAGGGGGTTATGCAGGCCTCTCAGCACTCCTACATCCCACTCCCATACCTATATTCCTTTTATGATTTCAGTTTCAAACTTGGTAATGAGGTCACAATTTTCAATGGGTTGTTCGCATTTACATAGCCTGCATGAAACTAACCAGCAAGAACACATGGGGCAAAGAATAAAATGCACTTTTAGCTGTCCATCCTATATGGTTTCAATGGACAGACCCATGTCAACAAAATCCGCCATCACATATTTACATAGCCCAGTGTAAGTGTAGTCCGATTCTCTCAGTACCACGGTCGTCTTTTCCCCATGTACTTCACTGTATTCACCTTTACATCTCTCCCTCACCTCATGACACTTTTGTCCAAGAAAGGTGTTTAGTAAAAGACATTGGAAGTAATTTTTTTTTATGGTTTGACCAGACCCTTACCTCCTCCTGCAGGACAAATGAAAATAATTTATTTGTATACTTTTTACAGTTTATTCCAGCTCACTATTGCTATTTGAATACAGATGATTTTAGGCAGTATGAGCCTACTTACAACTACCGTTCAAGTCAAATTAATGCGAATAAATATAAAAACATTTTGTGAGTTAAACAGGATTCTGTCCACACTAGTGTTTTCAGCTGTCCACAATGAATTGTTCAAATGACAGAAAGTGGTCATATCTCTTCCTCATTCCTTTCTTCTAGCTGGCTAACAACAGCATCCACTTAAAGTAATTGACCAATTGCTAAACTCTGATGTATTAGCCAAATTACAATTTTAATTTTGGTCCAATTTGTCGGTGTGTGTGTACCTGTTTCTAGGCCGATCATGGGATGGAGGGCTGTAGAAAGCTTCCACAGCAGCCAGCAGCCGATCACTAGGAGGCATGGGGGGGGGCAGCCGGATGTCTTTAGGGTCCAGAGGTTTATAATCACAGTCCTCAAGCTTACCAACAGACAGTACAGGGAGGAACATGAGACATTTAGGTTTGACTGTTGCGGTTATGTAAATGAGTCTAAGTAAATTCTACATTTTTATTGCATAAGTTGATGCCATTCTTCAGTGTGTTTTCCAAGCTGTCTTAAAAACTTAGCGTTAAAACTTCCATAGTCTTGGCTCGAATCTATTTTGTATGCAAAGGTGGCAATTCTGTATCAGGCTTATCATTGTTCTTTCTGCTGTGGTAGCACTCAATCAAGCTAGTGTTCTTCCAGCAAGAAAGTAACTTCAGTTATTTAACCAGCTGATAACATTGTAATTCATTTTAATGCCCTAGTCATCAAATCAAAGCATGTGACTTACTTTGACCAGCGGAGCCATGAGACCAGCTGGCAGGTCAAAGTAGGGTACATTGGGAACCAGACTGGGGTCATCTTGGACCGGATGCTGCCGATGACGCATGTGTGGTGAATGGCCATTGAAGCCATGAGGGGGTGGGCCAAAATCTGGGTGCTGGCCTCCACCCCAGGGAGGATGATCAGAACCCATTCCAGGGGGAGGGAGCCTCTGATTGGGATGGTGGTGGGGAGGAGGACCTGGCATGTCTGGCATACAAAGGTGCGTGTGTTAAAATACACAAGAAAAGGAATTAAATACAATTACAGTTGCAAAAACAGGCAATTTTCCAAATCAATCACTTCACACCTCCGGGATAATCTCCCTGAGCGTAGTCAAAGCGGTGTGGGGTGTACGGTGGCCTGTCGTAGTGGTGTCTAGGAGGAAAGTCATCCTGCATAAAGCGTGGTGGAAAGCGTCCAAAACTGTGTGGTGGTGGAGGGGGTTGGTTGAAAGGTGGTGGCTGCTGGTGGGGTGGGAAGGGTCCTCTGAAATGGGGGGGTCTCTGTAAAATTGCATGTTAGACAATATACTCATTCATGTAAATGAGCAGCAAAAACAGCCTTGCTGCAACAGAAAAAACATTCAAAGTCAATTTCAGGCAACAACATATTGTAATTACAGATTGTAAATGTAGAGTATACAATGCAATACAATATACAGTGGTTAAAGAATTTAAACCACAGTAATCATCTACAACATGCCTGCATGCGTGGGGGAAACGGGGGCTCCCTCTGGCCCCATGGCGGCTGGTCAGGCTGGTTCCCCCATGGCGGCTGCTGGTCATATGAGTTCCAAGATGGAGGGCCTGGGTCAGATGCACCTGGACCACTCCAGGGTCCTCCTTCTCTGGGTGGACCTCCACTCCAGTTTCCTGGGTCCCTCTGGTCATTCCACATCCCCTCGTGGCTGTTCCAGGGAGGGCAAGGAGGTGGGGGCTGGTTTGGGTCAAAAGGAGGCTGAGGAAGGACAAAAGTCAGAAAGGGTGTGAGCGTCGCCTGTTGACTAGAGACTAGGGTGAGGGCTGGCCCCTTAGAGTTAATGACTTGATTCATCAGTCGAGAGTCTCCTAAGCTGACTTTCATTTCATACTATATAACATTTGAAAGATCGTGTCTTATCTGACCTTGACTGTTGCAGCACCTTTCTAGCAGGGCTGCTAGCATTCCCACTTAAACCTCTGCAAATGGTCCAAGAAGCAGCAGTGTACCTGGTCTTCATCCAGGCAAAAACAGCTTATATCACTGCACTTTTCATTACACTCCAATGGCTTCCTGTTGCTGTTTGCATTAAATTCAATGCAAAAAAGTTTGGCTATAGAGTGACCATTAGCATGGCACCCCCACTCCATGAAATCATGAATGAGGTTTATGAGTATTCTCAATCACTGCAGTCTGCAAATGCATGACGACTAGTCCTACCACAACTGTGAGAAGAGAAATCTCAATCTAAACTCCTCTCCTCTGTGGTCCCTTTATGGTAGAAAAAAGAAGCCTGAAGAAAGTATGCATGCACACAACCTGCACACACACATGCATGGCGCACATGCCCACACGCACATACAAAGAGAAACTCATAAGTCTTTACTGGTTGGTTGGGGTTCCAGGGGCCCATGTGCTGTGGGTCATACCACGCAGGCTTGGAGGGGATATCTGAGGGGCCACTGGGGTTGCTGGGGTCCTGTGGTGTGGATGAAGTTTGATCAAACTCCCCTGGAGGAGGACCCGACATGGGAGGCTTCACATCACCTACACACAAAAAAAACGTTACAGCACAAACATACATGGAAGTGCCTAACGCAGAGCAGGTCACAAACCTATAAAGCAATATTTAACACGACTAAACTTCTTCTAAACTTTTGAGTCAGAATTACAGTCACTGATATTTTCTTTAATAGAAGGTTTAAAATTGAGTATGACTGCATTGTACTGATGTACGATACCTTAAAATTTTTGTTTCATTGTCATGTAAACAATAAATCTGGTTTCATGTACTGTATCAGGCCGTGTCTGGTTTTGTTGAGTGTCTTCTCACCAGCTTGGGTGGTCATAGGTTGGTTTTTTTCAGGCTCAGCTGGGGTTGCTAGCTGTGCTACAGGTGCAGGCTGTGGCTGCTGCTGCTTCAGACTGGCAACAAACTCTTCGTGCTGGGTCTTCAGAACCTGGATCTGCTGCTGGAAGGCAAGCTGGATCGGCTGCACCACTGCAGCATACTCTGTTATCAAAGATGCCTACGAGAGGAGAAGGGGGTGTAAAATGTGAGGCTGTCACAGTGTTATCAGTAAATGATAGTGAAATACACCAAGAACCCAAACTGTGCAGTTGCACACATAAATGTGCATGACCAGAAGATTTTTGTAAATTTGGTCAACACAGACATTGCTGCAAATTGCACATTATGGATGAGAGACTGAATAGATTAGTAGGACAAAAACAGCAGTCAGCAGTTGGAGTCACAGCAAATTTAGTAATGACCAATCAAATGAGCTCCTCTCATCCCCTCATCACCAAAACACCAGTAGGCAAAAGAGGAAGAGAGGCAGAGGTCTTAGAAAATTAGTTCATCTCCATGAAGGACCAAACCAGGGATCATGTTTACTTTAGTATTTAGTATTTTCTTTAATGACTGAAAAATCTAAAGGCCATTGCATGCTGCCAAATACACTATGTCTCATGATCATTAAAAAATTTACATTAAAAATGATGGGTAATAATAGTTTATGAGAGAATTATTACGACCCTATATGTCAAAATGACAAACACCAAACTGCTCCAAATATGCTGTCAACAGATATTAGTGTTGCAGCTGTTGAAATGTTGTGCAGCTCATTATAGTCCTGCAAACAATTAATACAGACTAATTAATATATTTAAACTCTGTGGATTTGTACTTACATCATATTTGAAAATATACATTTATGTCTTTAAAGTCCAATAAAAGTAAAGGTGTGGCCAATGGAAAAAAGACACATTTCAACAGTCCTCATATCTTGAAGCCAAGACGAAATGTGGTTTGCAAAATTTCAAGTTCATATATTGATAAATGCATATTGTCTCATCAGATTTACATACATACATAATGATACATTAATGAATGGATTACCATTGTGTCTGTCTGTATGTAAAGTACACAGAATTTTGAGAGTTCTGAATGTGATCCTCTGCTATGGAGTGGATTCTGACCAGATGCAAACCAAAAGTGTCTGAAAACATGGAGAGCGTTTTAGTTTCCACAATCTGCACCAACAGTGCATTTTTAGCTTTTGCCTTGACTGTTTAGCAGCACCTCTAAACCTATGTATATTTAGTCATGGGTCAGATCAGGTCAGATTATGTTAATGGGTTGAGTCAATGATTTAAAGATAATTGCGGGTAACAGATCGGTGTCATTGATAAACTCTCTTCCACTCACTTGGTACTGGCCGAGGCCCAGTGCAGGATTCTGGAGCTGCTGAATGGTCTCCTCATCAAAGTACCCATTCTTCTCCCAAAGCTGCAACAACTGGAAAGGAGGAAGAAAATGGGGAAAACCAGAGATAAAACTTTAGACTAAGGAACAATAATTTTAACCAAAAAAGAGGTTAAGATTTTTCCTAACTTTCCAGTTCAAAGCTGTATATTCAGCTATGTGTGCATTTGAGAGTGAATATTAGAGTTAGACTGCAGCATAAATAAGACACAGTTCAACAAACATGATGACATTCACTATAATATATATCACTATACCACTAACTGACCACAGTTGGCAAAAAATGAGTAGGTGTTTACCCTGGTGATCTTCTGTTGCTTCTCTTCCTCTACAGCCAGAAAACTGGTGCAGTAGATGGGAACCACAACTTTCTGCAGTGCTGCCAACAAATCCTTCTGCTGCTTTCGCTGGCTGGAAGGACACATTAAAACACATGACTTCAGGAAACGAATATACTGAAAGCTGCTCAACAATTTTCTTCTGACTAAATCTTTTCACAAAATCCACTTTTTATACCTAATAAAGTTTCTTTATACAAGATTTCTTTCATAATTGGACCCAGGCTGCAATGGCTAGTTTCACTTCTGGTCAATGTCTTAATTCATTTTTCAATAATCAACAGATCATTTAGATTATAAAATGTTTTCATTTTTTTCAGTTTATTGTATGATTACACACTGTTATTAGCCAAGCCATTCTGTAACTGCTAATACATTAAATTCCAGCAGTTTCATGGTCCTTTATATGCATTTAATATACACATTCCATTTACTAAAATAAAATATAAAAATTAATAAAACAGCACTGCTACCTAATACCCAAAACCTATGCCTGCTTAATGTTTTATACCACTGTGTTCACAGTAAGGGGCTTTTATACTTGTAATACTTCTAGGTATGTCTCAGTACATTGATCCACTTGTGTTTATGTATGGATTTAGGTTTATGTACCAGTGATGGAGAACGTCATTGGTTAAATAGATAAGATGTAGGCGGAGCTCAAAGTGTGCTCCATCAGCAGTGATGCGGTTGCGAAGATGTGATGTCATCAGTTCACAGTGCTGTGGAGTCTTGGCGTTGTTGAACATCCAGTTCTTACCAGCCTGAGAGGATGACAAACACATGAGAGAGAGATATTGTAGGAATGTACGTACAGAAGTATCTCTAAAAAATCTCTATTAGGGTGAGCTTACAGAGATGGCATCTTTAGTGCAGGTGTCTATGATGGGCTGCAGCAGGTTGTCAAATTCTGTGATATCCAACTGAGTTTCCAGCAGCAGTTTTTGGGTCTGCTGCTCCATAGCTAGAGCTATGGCTGCGGTGACTTGTTCCTACATCAAGAAAGAAAAGCTTTAAAATTTGTGTTTAAAAATTGGGTCTGTAACTAGGTTTCACACTGTTGCTCTCCATTATTATTTTGAAAATGTTGTTATTCACAGATATTTAATTCTAAAAGTTCTCATCCATGTTTGGTTTGTTGAAACAGGGTTACTCTTCTGTATGGGTTTAAATTCAGTAGGGTCATGCCTTTGATAAAACATTTATTCATGCTATTACAACAGTCGTGTTTTCATAAGCACATTCATTTGGTCAGAATTAGCTCTTCAAAAGATTTGTCTAGTTACTGCAAACCTAAAAGGACAAATAAAACATCCCTGAAGGAAGGATGTCCTCTGTGCTAGATCTCTAATTTCTTACTTGCTCTATACCTGTCTGAGTGTGTGCAGATGCTGCTCCTGTTGCTGCAGATTCCATTGGCTCTGCTGGATGAGCTCATCAATAGAGGGTGCAGCAGGCAGAGGAATCGGAGGCGGAACAATCATCTGCACTGGTGGAGGAGGGACATCGACCGTGTCTTTGGCACCTGGGTTGTACATTTCTGCAAAAATAGGAAATAAAAAAAATTGAGGGAAGAGCGCTGTACAACCGCTGGCGTCTGATGTGATGCAGATGTCCAAAGAGAAATATGTCATATAAGATGCAATAGTTCACATACAGCAAGCGGATGAAATGTTCCAGGAACAAAGCAGAAGGGTTAACAAAATGTAAAAGGCATGCAACCCGCAGTAACACTACCAATATTGTCATTCCTAACCCCCGGGCTGCTACAGAAACAGCTGCTGAAAGGCAACATGTTCGCATCTCCAAAAATCAGAAAAGATCAGTTTGACAAACATATAACATAAATATTACTGAACAGCCTTGCTGTAATATAATTGGATAATAAATCCCCGGCTAACAAATAAAGATGTAAATTTCTATAGAAATGCTTTCTTATAGTTAAACATATATAATTCTAACCAGGGATGTCCCAAGATATTGGGATGATAGGATGAATGAAGGACTCATTAAAAATACTTGTCATATAAATCATTTCTAATCCTTTGTTTAATATTAGTCATAAAACCTGAAGTATGCAAGCTCAAAAATGCCCCACTGCCCTCAGTTTAAAGACTGGTTCCACAAAGCTGAAATGTATGATAAGGGCTTGTGACTTTATAGTGTGCTTAAAATAATTCTAATACTCAATTTCTGACCTGTCAATTTAAAAAAAAAAATCATCGTCAGTATTGTATTTATACCGTTCTTCTGTTGTAGCTCCTGGCAATGAGTTTATGATATTTTTCTTAATTGACATTAGCATTATATGACAGGGACTGTGCATCCTATGCCAGAGATCACAAGATACCAAAGAGGGGAGGCAGAATATTGATAACACATCCTACTTAGGACATTACAACAGCCCAGTAGCGTGCCAGTGCAAACAACAGAACACTCACCACAAAAGTGTTATCACCCACTGCTGCCACTTTATCATTGTGAAACTAAGCCCAAGACTGTGGTACTATGAAACTTGATCGGGACACATGTCTTCAGAGAACAGAGATAATTCTGCAAACGGTAGTGTCACAAACCAAACATTAACGTTTTTGGTAAAATTATGCAGCCCTTACACTACAGCTGAACTGAATCCTGAGAAGATGCAGATTAAACGAGGTCTTGCTCAAAAACATGTCACCAGACCCCTCCTTCTGTTTGTCTGAGCAGCCGTAACACATTAAAGGTAAGAGATTAAGCATATTTTGAACATTTTTCAGCACCATCGCGATATGCCATCACTGAAGCGACAAAACAATACGGCACAAACTCAGAAAGAAAAACATACTGACAATAACATGAAAAACACAACTAAAAACAAAACAAAATTCTTGTAAGCATAGGTGTGATAATGTCCAGCAAAAATGTGTAAAAATAAAATGTGACTTTTCCAACTGGATTTAGAATTTGTCTGACAAATCTGGTTCCAAATAAATACCTTCAGATTTATACTCCTCCCCATCGTGGGTAGAGGGATCTAAGTGGAGAAAAGCAAACTTTAATGCATTTCAGGGGTATTACATGACTGACAGAAGAACTCCATGCAACCCTGCACAACACTGTGCTATTATTACTAGGCTTTCAATTATCTGACCATCATTCAGTGACCAAACTGTATGTGCTGTATGAAGCTCTGACTGCCTCTGTATATGATATATGATGAGTCAAAACTACGACTAAATGCACAATCCTATAGTTAAACTACTTCACTAACTTGTAAAAAAAAAAAATAAATCATTGCCTCACTGAGTTCAAAGTTGATTTACTACAATTTCTTCTTCAATTTAGTGTTTAGTACTCCCTTTTATTTTCCACCTTCTCACTTTTTTTCGAGACCCTTGGTCTTAATGTGTAACCATTTATCTCTGTCCCTTTTTGCCCAGGAATCATTTACCATTTTCCTTGCATTACTGTTGTTTTTATGATAATAAGAAGGGTGTGTTGAAGTATATCTAGAAAGAGGAATAGTGTGCTTTTTCATCTGGTCTTGCTTGCACACCACTTCAGCTTTGGCAGGATATGAGGCAGGTCTGAAGTTTGGTCTCTATTAGCTGATAATTAAACAGGAGCAGGTGATAGAGATGCTCTGACAACCTTGAATTTCATCTTTTTTACAGCTTGCAAGTACCAACAGAGATAATACATTATCCTTTCTATTTGGATTCAGCCACTAAAGGCCATTTGAAATGTGTGATAACGCTAGTAAAAGGTAGTTCATTTACTTGACATATCCAGTGCCTAGCATCAGTGGTGATTAAGAAGTGCAATCAAAATAAGTGTAATGTTGGGAAATAAGAGGCTGATGCATGCCATCCAAATGCAACGACTTCACACTTGGAAGGGTGTGGCCAGTGTGTGAGTGTCTTATAGAAGACAGAAGGGGCAAAGGGCAAAAGGGCATGGTCAACAGAAATTTCACCATAACATCATAACCCACCCTAACAGCATGTCATGTAATGGTACATTCATACAATCTTCACCTTAAAAGGTCAAAACTTTCCAGGATCATCACCAGAAGGTTACCCTCAAATCTACAAACTGAACTGGCAAAACAGCAGTAAACTACTCTCTGCAGTGCATTTAGTTCAATGATGAGGGTTCACGACACAAACTGTGTTCTAACGCGTTCTGGACAACTGGCAACCAGCATACCAGATTTATGGTTAAAATGTCCGCATAACTTATAATTAGGGACACGGGGCAACGTCCCGAGTCACTGGCTCCTACAGCTATGAAATAGCTGCAGGAGCCAGTGACTCGGGGCGTAGCCCCGAGTCACTTATTACTATCCCGCGCGTTTCTTCTTCTTCTTCTTCTTCTTCTTCTTATTATTTTTCATCTTCCTCCAAGTTTTCGTCCTCAAACTCGCCCCGCAGCTTTGAGAAAACCCTCGCAAATTATATATCAAAACGTGCGTATTGTTCGGGATCGGTGTGCTATTACTTTTCTCAAATTTATCGCAGTTTTTCGCGTCGTAAGACGCGAAAAACTGCGATAAATTTCCCATAAGAAATGAATGGGACGGGCGAAAAAAACAAGATTGAAATTGGAGTTTTTCAAACATCTGTAGCTCAGGCATACATTCACCGAGAGACTTCATTTCAACTTTAAAATGTAGACCCAAGTCTGGTCTATTGGTGTGTTCATCCACATTTTGATTGGTCCTATAGTTTTTGATCAGTCACTGTTCAATGACAGTGATCGTTTGGCGGGAAATTTTGAGATTATAATGGGTGTGTATTGCGCGGAATGTTCGTGCTAGAGTGCGTGCTAGAGTGGCACAGAGTCTAAAAACGATCTGAAAATCTTCTCTTTTTCTCGTCGCTACGGCCACAAATTACACTCTACACGCATAATTTTGGGATCAGTTTGTAGACAAACTTGTCCTCTTTCGTGTGATGTCCTCGAAAAAGCCGAGAGACTTACTGAATTTAAATAGTGAGACGTTTTGTGCAGCCAGCGCCCTCCTGTTCTCCCATTAAGTCCCATGTTAAAATTCAGAGCTGTTTTGTGAGCAAAGCAGAAATGCCTCCTGTCTTTAGATCGCCATAAAACGAAAAGTTGTTGTGTCAGGAATAAAACGAGGAGATGGCCGGACTCAGGAAGTTCTCGGGAGTCCGATGATCTATAGTACACTCTGATACGAGGTACGGTTCTCTCACCAGAGGATTTAGTTCAGGAGGTTCGCCGAACCCAAATCTCACTGCATACAATACAAACTCCTGTTCTCTGAGTCGCAGAGTCTTTTTAAGTCGACCATTTTGTCATTTTTCTAAAGAATATCTGGACATAAAACACACGTACATCTGGCCCAGACTTGTCCGCATCTCACAGTGTAATCGTTTTTTTGATAGCAGCTACGGTTTTGACACAATCGCAAGTTGTTCGGAAGAAACCGACAGCGAAAAAGCCGCTTTTCAGTTAACAGGTGCAACTGTCATTTACACACACACCGGTCAATAACCCACGCACACACATCTGCAGGACAACAAGCCTGAGAATGATTATCTTAACGAGCTCAGTCAAAACAAGGGCATTGTTTGAAAACAATCTCCATCCAACAAACAGTTAAACTCAGCTTCACCAAGCGCTTTGCCAAAAAGGTTGAGACAGTAGTCACACAAACACACACACAAGCAGGGCTAACCAACAGCTAAAAAGTGATTAAAAACAAGCACGTCAAAACTGAACAGGAACAGGTAAAAAGTGGGAGAGGTAGAGAGGTAATTATCAGCAGGTGGGGCAGAAGTTACACACGCACACAAACAAACACACACACACACACACATTCAGACACACATATACCAGACACATCTCCATGTAGGAGCTGGTTGGGCTGCTTGTGGAGTTCAAGCAGACACACACACACACACAAACAGACGAAGACACACACATACGCAGTCACACACAACGACAGATACATAAACACACACACACAGACAAATGCATAATGAAAACCCCATCCCCCCGCCCCCTTGTTAACGCCGTTAGCTCTGTTAGCTCTGTTAGCACAGTTAGCTCTGTTAGCGCTAGCGCCGTTAGCTATATTCGCACCTTTAGCTGTTAGCTCAGTTAGTGTTAGCTCTGTTAGCTCCGTTAGCATTAGCTCCATTCATGTTTATTGATTCAGTTCATTAATTCATGTTAACAGAGACATGAAGCAGAGGAGAGAAGCAGACACAGACAGCTGAGGTGATCAACAGAGACAGACAAGGAGAAAGCCACAGAAACACAGCTGAGAGCAATTCATTAATCAGGGACTGACTACCTCTGATATCTGCCGTTTTCTCACATTGCAGCCTTTTTCAATTGTCCGCTGCTTCGCCATAGTTTCTCCTAGAGACTTCATTCAAACTTTAAAACGTAGATAATTTTGTCGGCTCAAAATGACCCTCGGCACATTTTGATATCTCTTACGGTTTTCGAGCTATGACCATCGAAGGCCGACGTAAGACGCAAACAACTGCGATAAATTTCCCATAAGAAATGAATGGGGAAATTTCCTCAAATTTCAGCCTTTTTCAATTGTCCGCTGCTCGGCCATACTTTGTCCTAGAGACTTCATTCAAACTTTAAAACGTAGATAATTTTGTCGGCTCAAACACACCCCGTGTCCCTTTCAAAATTTCCCAGGGGGAATTTTCTAGTTTATTCATTACAATCAATACATGTCTAGGCTGCTGATACGAGTTTGTATTTTATGCTTACATTAGGTACACCTTTCAGTGGCCAAAGAAAGTTACAATGAAAATACAGGTTCTATTTTTTTGTTCTTTTACATGCAATTTAAATGATTTTACTCCCTGTAATGTTTATTTACATATTCAATTAAAGATTTGACTCATCAGATATGAAGGAGACTTATAACATCTGTGTGTTCTGACACTCTCTTACAGCTAGACAGATTTGATCTAGGAAATAAGGTGTGTTTCAGAAAGGCCATCTTCTAGCAACATTTACAGAGCTATTCTTCTAAATACAGACAGACAGACAGACAGACACACACGCACACACACGCACACACACACACGCACGCCCTGCCCACAGAACTTCAGGTTTCCTCTTGGTTTTATGTTTGCATTTTGTCACTTATGATAACATTGTACTCTGCTTTCTCAAACAGGCCAAAGCCATTATTACTGGTCAGAATGATGGCCCAAAAACTATGCCATTAAGACCCAGTTTATATGAAACTAGAATTTCCTTTTAAGACATGAACTGGGCCAGACATTTTCAGCAACAGCTAATTAATTTTGTTTCTACTGCAATGCCACAAAGGATGAGTCAGAGTTCATGTCTCCAAGTCATGCTTACCAGTTTTCACAAGGATTAGGATATAAATTTGGGGAACAGGGTTTCTTGTTAGGGCTGGGTATTATCGCATACAATTTCCTGAATTGGGTTTTAGAAGCATAAATACATTTGCTTCTTAGAATAACCTACTTTAATAAGCACAGGAAAGTTTTAATATAGATTTTTATAGCTATCTTTAATTCAGCTGTGAGCGATATAGATGAAATCCTCTATCATGATATATGTACAATTATATTCCATTAAATCATTGCCAGACAGGTATGTGTTTTTATCTCATTCAAACAATTAACTACCTGACATATCAAAGTATTTCATCAAATTGATTTGATTTGTGGTTAATGGTCTTGTTCATAATGATGCTAATATAAACCAGCATTGTGATTTACTTGTCACACGTAGTAACTAGTATCAGTGGAAATTATGTTTAATGTGTTTTTTGGTCTGTATTGTTTATGATGTTCCTAGTACACATGGGATTTTGTTTGCATGCCACACAGGACTGACGATCCAGGTTTTGCAGCCCACCCATTGCACATAATTGTCTAATGCACCCAGAGATATCAAAGACTGGAGATATTAAACAGTATATTAAAAAACAATGGCAAGGCAATCTATGACAACTATTGAATGTATGTCCTATATAGTGATAGTTCCCACTACTAATAAGAACCATGCCCTACATACAACTAATTATAAAGCTGATATCATTCTGATTTAAAAATTGAAAATTCTGATCAAAATATATGTTAACAGTATTACAAAATACCAGTTAGCATTGGGTGCCAACTCTGGGTGCTTGATTATTTAGTGCTATAGGATCAATTTAACCTATGCTCAAAATATATTAACGTCCATACCCAGCCCTACACTTGTTTCAAATAAAGCGTGAATTCCAAGTTCAATTCAGTTGAGCACAGCACAGCTCTACACAGCTTTGCTGTGAAAACATGGCCAAGACGATGGTGGCAGGTTGCACTGCTACTCTACTGTAGAACACAGCTGACATGGCAGCAGACATTAAGATGAGTAAGTAATCACAACGAAGTAGGTTAAGTGCGAGTAGGTACAGTATTGGCTTGATAAGGATGCTTCTAAAGGCACACTATGAATGCTTAGAAACACAAAGGAAAAATCCACTCTTAAACAGAATACACATTAGAAATATGACGTTGGAGAATTCAATCAACACTTTCTCCCAAAATATGAAATACAGCCAAGTTCTGTATATGGGTGCAAAGTGTTCTAATTGGACTATATGACTTAAAGTTGACGCAGGGTATATGTTATTTTGATAAAATGAATCAGACATTTATCACCTATTGGCCTGGTCTTATTCATTCAACTCTACAAGCTGCATTCCAAATGAAGTTGATTATTTTCATTCATTCGATGAAGGCTTCTATTTTACTGAGAATGACCTAATTATCTTTAATACCACATGAACTGAACATTCCAACATCATACAAATATCTATGTGCAAATGGTTTTATGGTGGACTTTCCCTTGAACTACATACGCTGCTGTTGCTCCACAGCAAGCTTGCACTTGTAGTAGCTGAAGTATTCTCCCCCAAAGAGGAAGGAAAACTTAGGATTGTCCTTCTGTTTCTCCATTGTCATCTTTTCAAACTCTGGCCCGTTCCGAGCGACAAACTGGGCCAGCTTGTCAATGACATTCCTCAGTTCTTGATCTGCACCAGGAAAGAGAAGAAGAGGAAAAAATACAGTCAGAGCTGATACAGTCTGTAATCATAAACATAAAACAAAACATAGGAGGAAATTACACTTGGCCACAGTGTGTGCCTCTCATGTATTGTCATTACATTTCAGTCATAGAACTATGCAGTTTTTCTGAATGATAAATATCCAGTGATCATTGTTAAAAATAAAAATGTTTTAAAGTCCAGTGTGTAGGATTTAGGATGATCTATTGGCAGAAATGGAACATTCTTAATTATGTTTTAATTAGCATATAATCACCTATGAATTATTGTGTTTTCATTAGCCCTTCACTACTAAGCCCTTCATATCATCAGAGACTAGGATCTCTTCCACAGAGCCCGCCATGTTGCACCGCCATGCTGCTACAGTAGCCCAGAATGGACAACACAAAACTGGAGAGGGCAATTCATGTTTTCACATTGTAGGTTCTCCTACACACTTGGAAAGCAAGGGGTAAAGTGGAGGGGTTCAACTGGTTGCAATCTGCAAGCTCACTGCTAGATGTCACTAAATCCAACACAGTGGTTTAGTAGGGAGAGAGAGAGCACAGCAAGATGATAACAATTCAGATGATTGACCGGGTTAAAAAATCTAACACAGACATGTTCCTTAAAGCACATTACTTTTTCTGTGCATCTTAACAGAACGTCTGAAATATTTAAAAATGATCTATACAAAACTAATGCAAGGGATTAGGTTATAATTTATGCCTGTAGTTCAATCTCACTTTTCATATAAAATAAATTAGTTGTTATATTGGGGGGTCATCAGGGGTCTTCTCTGGGTCCTCTGACACTGTAACACTATGAGAATATTTTGTGTTCTAAAATGGCCTTAACTTTAACTTTATACTATTATTATACTGATTTGACATTTGATTTGATCCATGTGTTGGAACAAAAGTATTTCGCATATTTGTTTTTCTTTTTTAACTTTTATCATAAAATGCTTTTACAAGTTGTTGAAAAAAGTTAAGCAACATACATTTTTATTATATTTTTGTTGTTGTTTTTTTTATGTGACAGCCTTCATACTTCAGAACTCAAAAATAATTACAACTTAGAAATATCTTTAATTCAAAAATTATAATTTATAATGGCTCACTGTTAATATGCTACTGCATTAACACAAGCAAACACAGATTAATTTGATATAATCAACATTTATATCTTCAACAAAAAATAAATGCCATAGGACAGAAAATGTACACATCTCCTCTCGGTCTCTAAAATTGGTCATACACAATAAATCTCATTAAAATGACTCAGCAAGGTGTATGCAGTGGTCACTTTCAACATATATGCACAGAGAAATCTAAAAAAATGTCAAAAGCAGAAATTATGTTTCTTTTGGCTTTGTTTTTCTATTATATTTGATTTAAACCTATTTTTTGTTCGCCAGCAGTACAACACCAGCAGGCCGAAACCTTTTTGGCACATGGACTCCTGCAAATGTTTCCATCATTTTGTTCTGTCGATGAAAGGCTTACACAACAACTACAAACACCAAGGTTGTGGGTGACTATCATATTCAATAAATTACGTGCTTGGGTGGGCATCCAGAGGGGATTTGCGTGGACGTAGCTCTGAAAACAGACATGTTGGCAACATGAAAATGTTTGAGGAGAAACCACACCAACAGTTTTCTTCAAAGACAGTTTTTTTTATGGATGTAACATGTGAACACACTGAACCCTGACGGTGTATACTACAAAAACAAATCCTTCAGTTCTTCCAAGAGAAGAATGGCTTCTTCTTTGGAGACTTTTTGGATGGACCCATAATCCAGTCATGCACTAGTACTACTATGTACAAGAAACACTCCAAAAGTTTTTCCTGTGCCATATACAGGAATCATAACAGTAGACTAGATCACTTGTAAAAATGGAGTTCTGATGTGAATAAACACTGCATTGAAACACTATTTTGAATGTAATATTCATTGTGTCAGTCATTATTTTATTTCAGCATATTTAAAACCTTAATTACTGACTTAATGCACCACTCAGCAAGCACACTAAGTGACACCAATCAAACGCACCCAAGATATACCGTGACCAGCAGCTGCACACTGGGTTTGGCTAAAAGATAAATGCTAAAATGCTCACAGTGGATCATTCAGTGGTGACCTCTGCATTTGCTCCACTGCTGAGGAACTTCTTCCTTCAGTAGGGTGTTTGAGGCATTTCTGTTTTTTCTGACTACCTATATCACAGTTGTGACTGCAGAGCCTCATTTAGGAGTGCAGTGGAACAGAGAGGTTGAGAGGACTGGTTATAATACAAACTAAGAACAGCTGAGCACAACTTCATACAATGTTAAGCCCAGGCTACTCAAGTGATGCCTAAGATTGTCCATCCTGTACTTAAAAATATAGTTTCTCATCTAAAGGGACATAGCTGATGCTTCAGATCATTCTACAAAAAGCTATTTGAAGAGCCTACATCAAAAAGTGATAACTCTGGGGCCTTGCTTGCCAGTCTAGATTTACCTGCCTCGTCACAAAAATGAAGCATTATAAATGATATCGGATGTTACAGAAACTGATATATGGGAAGTCGTAAAAAAATACAAAAACAACAAATCTCCAGGGATGGTCGGACTCCCTGGAGAATTTTACTGAGGGTTCACTGATAATTTAGTAGCAGTATTAACAAAATATTTTAATTATGCCCTCTCCAAAGGCTATTATTTCTGTGAAAGTCAAGACCGGACATTATGTGAAGGGTACAGACCCATTAGTTGCTACATAACAATAAAAATCTGCTGACCAACATTTAGGCAAAAACAAAGCAAAAAATTTTAGCAAAATTGATTAATTAAATTAAAGTCTGAGGCAATGATGTTCATGGGACACTGGCCTGCACAACTTGCAGGAAGATTTGAATTCCACTGGTCGAAACAAGGGTTCAGATACCTAGGACTTGTCATAAAATCTGACACATGACAGTTGTTCAAGGCCAATTATGGTGACTGATGGGTGAAATAAAAGATGACCTTACAAGACAGAAGTCCTCTCCTTATCCCTAACAGGGTAAGTGGAAACAATACGATAAACATATTATCATATTACCAAACAAATGCCATTATTTTGTTTCTGTCTCCACCCATCGATTTGCCGATTTCTACATTCACAACAATTAACAAATTAATATCTGCATGTATATGGCAAAACAAAAGACCCAGAATTTATTCAAAAGAAAGTTCTTTTGAAAAGAAAATGGGGGATTAGATGTACCAAACCTGAAAAAATATTAATGAGCAGCCCATTTTTGATCAATGGTCACATGGATATCTCAAGATAAAAACACAATCTCATTTATTAATCAAGATATCTGAGGAGAAAATAAAAACAGGAAACAGTGGGCTAGAATTACTTTAAAAAGAAGGCCAAATGTGAGAAAGCAGTTAAGACTCCCCATGTCAATATCTAGAGCAATGGTGATTGCACATGACACTAACTTTCTTCCCATCCAAATTAGAAGCAGTGGTCAAAAAATGGGATGAGAAAGGATTAATGACTTTTTTATTATACCTGCAGTTAAGACATTATGAACAGAAGCACAAAGAATGGGATAAACTATATGCTACACCATCTAAAATAGACCATTTATTTATGTTAACAATGAATGGCAAAATTATATCGCATATATATAAGATATTACAAGAAGACAGTTTAGATATCAAGGAAAAATGTGAGCTGGAAATGAACACCATAATTTTGGGTTAGTGCCGAAATCCATCTAAGACACCTGTGCTGATATGCCTCTGAAATGTGATTATACTGCAAGATCGCACTTGATAAAAATGAAATAAAAAGTTCTTAAGAAAAAAGAAAGTCAAGCAAAGACGTTGAACCAAGAGCAGATGGTTGACTTCGCAGTACAGGGTTACAGAATGACATTCAGACAGGTGAGTATGTAACTGCAGAGACATCATCAACATCACACAACTTCTATATTAGCTATACTGCCATTACTACTAGATCAATAGTGTTGTATTATGTACATATACTATCTGCAATTAATATGTAAATACATCACATACATAACTATATCACATATGCTATATATACTTCATATAGCTACAAATCTATAGAGATCTCTATATCACTGTCTGTCTGTCTGTCTGTCTCTCTCCCTCTCAAACCCAACTCAACGTCATATGGCTCTGTGTCATTTTCTTCACTTGTATCCTCACTGCCATCTGGATCAAACTCATAGTCAGATCCATCAGATGTGAGGTCAATGTTGGGACTATAAAGCTGCATTATATCCGCTACAGTTCAGTAGCGATTGATGTTGAAGTGAGCATTTGTGATACATGTCACCAGCCAATGGCTGATAATGGCAGTAAGTCACCATCCATGCCATTGTTTAAGGAGTCATTATCTTGCTTATCTAGCAGAAAATTACCCTCTTCCTGAAAACCATCAGCACTCTCCTGACCAACATCATCCTCACTTTATTGGACTGTATCATTAGTATCCAGCTGCGGATTATTTCCATCAATTTCATCATCATCATTTATATATTCTACATCTTGTCTTCTGCTTCTGAATCATCTTTGGCAGTGTCATCTTGTAACTTCTCGGGGTAAGCAGAAATATAGAAGTGTAACCTGGCCATGCTGAGGTACAGATACATCCTAATGGACTGGGTTGTGTTTGTATTCTCACACTTAAGTGTGTTTAATGTCCAATGGTTGACATTCCTTTTGGGGCGAAGAAATTCTTTCCTTTTCCTAGGACAACTACTATTCTCGTCCTCCCTGTTTTGTTCTATGTTGCTTTACTTGTCCATTCTCACTATGTAGCCACCCCATTTGAATTTTGTGATGACTTGCTCTCTCTCTCTTCTTTGCAGGGGGTGGACACTTGATGTTTGGCACTTGATCTTTAGTTTTATTTGCATCAGCTTCCTTTCTCATCTTGACCTTTGCCTGGAGGTTTTCAAAGAAGGCCATTTGTTGTTTCTGAAGTTGTGTTTCATTTTTGTAGAAGTTCACCAATGCCATTAATTCAGGCAATATTGGAGTTTCTTTTGCTTTATTAGAAATTTGTGAGTTTTTTTCTCGTAACTGTAGCACTTTCAAGGCAGAGAATATCTGAGGTATTGTTTTCGTAAATTTGAGTTTCTTCTCAGAATATTATCCCCTTTCCCCGGCCCCGTTTTTCAAGTAGGGTTAGGGTTTCAAGTTACAATGGCCCTAATACGGCGTTGTATTGGAGTAGTGTGTGGAGAAGCAATCCTAATCCATACCCTGACCTGGAAACCGCTGTCTTCACACACAACACTAAATGTAGGATATGCGGTGACCATGTCACATTCAGTACTCATTTCTACATAAGTTAGTTGACTGACGTTATCTTTCTCTCTGATTTATTGTATGTTTGATAATGGCAACATGTTCGAAATCAAAAGGGAAAAGGAAGGAAATCCCCATCTTGAGCAAAAATACTGACTTTATATTAGCCGTGAAAGTTAGCTACCGTGTAAAAAAAAGTTAACATAGCTGTTACGGTGCAATCCTAAAATAATTTATATTGCAAATAGTGTACACAAAACCTATTAGACACTCATTTAGCTACGGACGTTAACGTTAGTTAGTAGTTAAGATTGACGGCATGTTAAATGCAGCAGAAATGTTAGCTGTTATAGCAGTGTTCTAAGTATCTTGCTAACATTCAATGAAAATCATCCAACGCCGCAGCGTACTGCTCACCTTCTGGGGGATTGGGAATATCCATGTTTCATATACAGCAAACACGCGGATCCTTAAGAAACAGTCCAGAGGTCGGTCAACTCGTTTTGCGTTTTACTTAAAGATTTATAACATTAACAAAAAACAGTCGCTTAGCTCCTGTACCACCGGAAGTACTACTACAAGAAACAGCGCCACAAAAAATGGCCATCCTATTTCCCTACAGCGCCACGTCAGGTTAGGTGGTATTGTTGATATGATTGTTATCAATTTAGTGATGGGTGGATGAAGACTTATGAAGCTGAGAGTGTTTTGTCCCGAAAAAAATTCTTGGATGCAGAACATTGACTTTAAATTTTGGCATAAAAAAGAGAAGTTGGCATTGAAGACAATGCCTTCGTACTAAAAAAAAACTGTTTTGGCATTAAAAAAATGTGTGTATTCACATTGAAAAACATTCCATTAAAAAGCACAAAACAAGCATTACAACTGTTTTATTATAAGAATTTTTGTATTCTGATGTGGTTTTCAAAGACAATCTTGCCACTGGTTTTCAGTTTCATCATTTTGATGTGGAGGGCAGCAGAGAGTGGGATTTACACTTCATATAATCTGTACACTAATGCCATCTTTCCACTGCATGCCACATTATGTTTTGGTCCAGGTATTTTTCTCTGTTTTGTTTTCCACTGTAATGGATACCCTCTGACTGAGCTGTGGATTCTTTAGCTAAATGTCATTTTAATTTTTCACTTACTCAAAAACAGTATATATAGGACATAAAAAGACATATCACCAACACAGAGCCCAGACATGTGTTAATGCTTCTTAACTGGCCTAGCTAACAGGGCTGAGTGTGTTAATGCTCTTAAAGACTAAAAAAATAGACTATATAATGCACTTCAGAAGGCGTTTTAAATAATCTCTTCTTTAGTGACACAAGGACACCAAAAGGTGACACAACAAGAGAGAGAACACAGAGAGACACAAAGGAACAATACTGGGACATGGGGTACAGCTCAGTTCTCTTAACTGTTGTTTCCTCACTCCTCAAACCTCACCTGAACTGAAAGCTCTTCTGGTCCGCCATCTTGCACGGCATCCCAAAGCTCTTATTTCTGCTCCGGGTAGTGAGGAGCAAGGAATGACAAGGGATCTCGGAGGAGCCATGAGCGAGGATTGCGTGATTGTGAATGCAGTCTTCCCGGAAGTCTCTCAACTTTTCAACGGTATAAAGACTCCACCACCACATCTGGTCCTTTTGAACGAGATGGGGGAGAAATTGTTTCAGTGTAATGAACCCTGCAGTGAATGGCTGAAATTCAGATGTGCCTAACTTAACATAACATTCTCCAAAGAGCAATAATACATGAATATTGGGATGCGTCATGTTTCAATAAAACTTATTTCATCCACAACCTTTTTTGTTATGTTATAAATCTCACTAACAGCACCCTAAAGCATGTATGCAACATATTTGATCATATAGACTACAGCACCTTCGTGAATATAACAGTAAATGTTGGCCCTTTCATGCAGCAGATCCAGCTGTGCTGCCGTCATCAGAAACAGATGTCGCTTCATGTGACGCTTCAGAGGACATGACGTCTCAATTCTCTTACTATTAACACATTTCCTTGTTTATTCTCTCCTTGCGTGGTTTCTTTGTGTCCCCCGGTGTGACAAACGAGGGAGCAGGGCCCAAAATGCAGACACACAGATGTGGGAAAGGTGGCTAGGTGAAAGTTTATTTAGGCAGCAGAGGGGTCGGTTGAGGTGGTGTCTCCAGACACAGGGAAGGCAGGGGAGGCAAGCAAGCAGGTGGCGAAGAAGGTAGGCCGTGTGGCGCAGCGGTGGCTCGAGCTGGCTGGCACAGGTGCTGGGTGGCTTGAGGGTAACGAGCTGGATCCTGAATATAGAGAACATGGATAAGTAGTAGAAAACACAAATGGCAATTCTCTGAGGCACTAGCGAACGATCTACCACAAAGCGGTGACAATCTGGCAGCAAGAACACAGGCAGGCCCGCCTTAAGTAAGCTCCTGATGAAGATCATGCACAGGTGTGTGCAGCCAGCTCCTCCTCCAACCCGCAAGCCACACCGATACTGTCAGAGAGAGCACACACAAAACCCAACCCCCAGCCTCACATACACACACACCACACCCGGTGGAAGGGACTAAGGTTATCTGTACCCATGGTCTGATCTACACCAATGGAGAATAATCTGTCTAGCAAAACTGTGATCTACCATGTCGAAAGTCTTTTATTAGCAGCCTTTTATACATTATGACATTCATCAATAGTATTTACTATGTCACTAATAGCTAGGGAATCCGCAGACATGGTATTATGCCTGGTTATAAAACCAGACTGAAACAGACTTAGAATGCTATTCATGGTTAGAAAAGTGTGTAGTTGCTGATTTACCAATGACTCCAGCACTTGCAAAACAAGACAGTTTGGAGATTGATCTATTTACATTACTTTTATCAGAACTACATGCAGCAGAACTTGAAATAAGTGACAAGTTAAAAATATTGGCTACTGGATTTACAATCAGTGTAACAGTGGCTGTTAAAATACTAGGGTCTAACAGAATCTCCACCATGGATTTATTTTTAGATATGGCAAATAACACATTTAACATGTAATTTTCTGTAAATTTCATGAAGAGAATTCTGTTGTGCTTGCAGAAGACCCTCTACTACAGTAACATGGTGTTGTCTTTCAGTTTACAAGATCCAAAATGTCACACTTAAGATCAGAAAGGTTTAAAGTCTTATAAGAAGCAAACTGATTACGTCAAAGAGTTTTCAGGCTTGAGAAGGACAGACGAGTGTAGTTCTAATCCTTTCCATAGATGCAGACAGACAGGGCATGGATGGAGACAGGTGAGGGCAAGGCACTTGAGTACACACAAAAAGGACAGGTAAAAATCAGAACAAGTAGAACAAATAGACAATAAAAAGGATACAAAATAAAAACTATAAAAGGTTTTATATAAGTTAGGCCCGGAAATATTAAGACACAATCTTTATGTCTCTTTATCTGGGCTCTGCATGCCACCACATTGGATTTGAAATGAAACAACTACAATGGACCTGAAGTGCAGACTTGAAGCTTTAATTCAAGGGGTTGAACAAAAATATATGATGAAACATGTAGGAATTGTAGCTATTTTTATACAGACGCGCCTCATTTCAGGGGCTCAAAAGTAATTGGACAAATAAACATAACCCTAAGTAAAATGTTGCTTTTCAATATTTTGTTGAGAATCCTGTGCAGGCAATGATTGGAATGCATGTACACCAAAGGCTGGGTTTCCTCCTTTGTGAAGCTTTGCCAGGCCTTTAATGCAGTTGTCTTCGGTTGTTGCTTGTTTGTCGGTCTTGCTGCCTGAAGTTTTGTCTTGAGCAAGTGAACTGCATGGGCTCAGGAACACTTCTGAAAACCATTGTCTGGGAACACAATTCATTGCTGCATCCAGAATTGCAAGTTGAAACTCTACCATACAAAGAAGAAACTGTATATATACCAGAAATGCTGCCACCTTCTTTGGTCCTGAGCTCATTTAAGGTGGACTGAGGGGAAGGGGAGAACTAATTTTGAAATTCGTTTTTTTTTTTTTTTTTTAAATCATGGACGCCACATCCTCCAGGCAAAAGAGGAGAGGGACCATCCGGCTTGTTAGGCCAGCTTGGGGAGGCCTTGCTTATTTCAGCAAGACAATGCCAAACCGCATTCTGCACATTTTACAGCAGCAAGTTCTTCCAAGAAATGTGGGTGCTCAATTGACCTGCCTGCAGTCCTGACTTGTCATCATTTGAAAATGTTTGGTGCATTATGAAACATGAAACAAAAAGCGACCTCGTACTGTTGAGAAGCTGAAATTGTACATCAAGCAAGAAGGGGAAAATATTCCACTTTCAAAAATGACAGCAATTGGTTGCTGGCATCAAATTCTAAATGAGGATATGACTTTCAAAAACAATGAAATTTCTCATTTCCAACATCTTATATGCCGTCTTTGTGCTATTTTCAGTTAAATGTGAGGTTTCCATGTTTTGCAAATCATCACAATCTGTTTGTATTTACATTTTACAGTGTCCTAACTTTTTTGGAAATGTATAAAAGACAGTAATGAAATTTGTACAGATGGATCAAAGCATTCGCAAACAGATGCAACAGGGTCTGCACTTGCTGTGCCTAGTTACCAAAAAAGAAAGAAAAAAACAAAGGAAAGAAAAGATAAGGGGGCAGACGTGGCATAGAGGTTGGAGAAGTGGCTTGTGGTTCGATTCTCCCACCGGACCGGCAGAAAAATGTCGGTGTGGTGGAGTATTCCCTCCCCCTCCATTAGCCGGCTGATGTGCCCTTGAGCAAGGCACTTAAGCAGAAAAAGCAAGAAATAATAAGCAGGTTGAGAATTGGGCACAGCAACCTTAGCAACTTTTCATCATAGATCAACATATTCTTATATCATGCAGGAGGTTCACATGACAGACAAGAAATGATGACACAGCTAGAGAACATAGAGGACAACGTTAAGAGTATA
Source organism: Chelmon rostratus (assembly GCF_017976325.1). Taxonomy (NCBI): domain Eukaryota; kingdom Metazoa; phylum Chordata; class Actinopteri; order Chaetodontiformes; family Chaetodontidae; genus Chelmon; species Chelmon rostratus. The sequence continues at coordinate 644,685 of NC_055661.1, read as the reverse complement.
TTAGAATCCGGGGATAGTGTTCAAGGGAGGAAATTGTTATTTAGTTTTTAAAGGCCCGTATCACTGAAAGATCTCCAGCATGGATAATGAAAGCGAGTACAACCTGAGGGTGGCAGTAACGCAAAATCATGACTGCTAACTGCCGTAAAACCTGAACGAAGAAGAAGATGAGAAACAGGAGGAGGAACAGGAGGAGGAAGAAAAGAAGAAGAAACTCTCTACGCGTGCAGCTGGACCAGTCACCAATCCACAGATCAGACCGGTGTGGAATTCTGTCTGTAGACACCGAAGGTCAGTACGTGTCGAAGTGACGAAGTTTTGCTCTCTTCATCGTCGTGTGTTGGTATCAGTGAATTTGAATTCTTGATTGAATACTTTGGAAGTTTGAGGTATGTCAAGATGGAGTTAGGGGAGCTGAGTTTAAACTCAGTAAGCTATCAGTTAGCTTCAGCTGAAGTAGCCTTTAATAACGACAGCTGTCAACATAACGACACCCTGCAGCCTGAAACGTGGCTTGTAGCCATGCTATGAGAGCTGGATCTGTGGGCTATTGACAAGAAAATGACTTCAAATTAAAGTTACTCAGCAAAACGTAGCTGATTAATTTTCTGTCAGTCAGTTAATCGGCTAATCTTTGCATCTTTACTTTTTAAGTCAACACATCAGTTTGTAATATTTAAAGGGAGAAGGGGTTTAAAGAAGAAGGAGCTAAAGTGAACTGGTTAGATAATAGCAGAGGTTTTGTTTTATTTTTCCAGAATTCTGTGTTTTCGTATAAAGTCTGTTATAAGATCGAAGCACATTTTGTCATTTTGAGTCTTTAATTATGTAATCAGAAAATAGTCAAAGTCAGCTCACACTGGATGAGTGGGTTAACAGAGGATACTTGTGCTCAGGTAATGCTCCTCATTGTATACAATGCTCGACGTACACAGCTTTTTCATTTTCCAACAGAAGATCGGACTCCACACATTCAGTGCAGAATTCACGTCTTGTGTCCACCGATGTGTTTGCTGAAGCGCTGAACTCTTGCCAGTCTCTCACTCTTTCTCTAATCCTAATCTTTTTTTCTGTTCATTTGGGTTAGGCACTGTGATAAAGTGCTTGTCTGAATGCTAGTGAAACAGGAGATCTTTCTTGTTTTACATTTGATTCCGTTTTTATTGTGATGTTCCGTGCTTCAACATGTGCTTTCTGCATTGTGGAAATCATAAGCCCCCAAGTAAACCCAATACATACAGCTATCTGTCTCTCTGTGCAGCAGTATGACCAGTGTCGAGCAGGTGACAGCAGTAGGACAGGTTCTGGTGGACCCAGAACTCGACCTGACCCGGCGGTTCAGAGCCTTATTCACCCTCAAGAATATTGGAGGTAAAGACAAACCGTCATCACATCCATGCTGAATTTTTGACCACAACTTTGTGTCAACCAGGTCAGTAATGTAGACCTTTGCAAATAGGGTTGGGTCGATGTAAAAACACCAGACCACACTGGGAATACTGAATTGTAGCACTAGTTGTCACACATGATTCAGCTGCTCCTGTGGAACACTGAGGGCCCAGGAATGAGAGTGCATAGTGGTACCACAATCAGGGATTGAGTGATGTATCAGCGTTTGTATTTCTCAGAACACCAATTCAGCTTTCTCAAGTTTTCTCATAACATTTAATCCATTTCGCAATGAGTTTGAGAACAGACCTACCATACACCCAGTCAGTATCACAAGAAAGCATCACTTCTGCAGTGGCTATACGGATGACAGACAGGAGTCTCATACCAGTTTCCAGTTATGCATATGCTATTGCATAAGCATAAGCATAAGCATTGCTTAAGCATATGTTGTTGCATGGTACTGTCTGTCACAGACAATGAAATGTTTTTGAAATTGAAGTCATGGTTATGTGTTGGGAAAATACATCTGCTAAGACTCCTATTTTTGACGTGCGGTCCATCCATGAAAACCGTAAGTCTTCAGGTTGAACATGTCAAACAGGAAATCTGTGTAATGTCTGTGTATTGTATGAACTAATTTAAACTGTTATCCGTATGTTAGGTGCTGAAGCTATAGTATGGATCAGTAAAGCCTTCACTGATGATTCTGCCCTACTGAAGCATGAGCTGGCTTACTGCCTGGGTCAGATGCAGGACAGGCGGGCCATACCCACCTTGACTGCTGTACTCAAAGATGTGCAGCAGGAGCCGATGGTCAGGCATGAAGCAGGTAAACTTGCATGCATGCACACCAGGGTTGGAAGTTCACACCTGCAGGTAAACAAAGGGAATATTTAACAAACCATTGAGTTGCTTGTTGAAAAAGTCAGCTCGCCATCAGAGCACTAGGAGAAATCCTAGTTGGCGGGTCACTCTGTGGGCCGGTAAACATACCGCCATTGCTGTCAGTCAATCATCTAAGTGTAGTGAGACTGAAGGCACCGGCATTAGAGAGGAGAGAGAGCCAGCCCATTTGGCCGAGCGATCATTGTTCAACTGTTGGTCAAATTCTGCAGCTGTAGCAGCATTAAGACAGAAGACAATAGGGATACGATAAGCAAGGTTTGGCTGGCTGGCTATTTAGCAATATTGGGTGCCTTTTGTTGAAAGTAGGTGTGTTCAGTCAGAACTGAAGGCAAAATGTCTTCTAGAACCTCAAAGTTCAGTTGCTTTTGTAAAGCATTTAGAAATTAAATTAATACTTTTTAGTATTAAAACACAAACACATGTGTGCACAGAACTGCACACATGGCTGAATGTTTCACTTCAGGACTCTGGTGCTTTGTTTCCTGCACAGGTTGTCATATTCATGGAACTGTTTGATTCAAGCTCAGATCTTTTTCAAAGACTGTCCACGCAGCTATGTCTGCACTCTGACAAATAGCCTGTAATCTAAACTAGCTAACAATGATGATGATGATGATGATGATGATTATTCTGTTGCTCTCCTGTGCTATCAGCAAGCACAGGTACAAGATGTTACAAAATCCAGACCATAATTCACTAAAGCGACATTCAGACAGGATTGACGTTACAGGGTGAGATGGGGACTAAAAAATTGACTGTGCTTCCCTGTACCTAATGTCATTGTTCTAGAGGGCATTTTAAACATGAGAAATCAAAAGAGAAAGACCAAAGCCTTCCTGGGGGGTGCCGGATATTTGAAGGGGAGGCATTAAGGGAGAGACATGAGGCAGAGTTACTGTATGAAGTGAATTAGAGTCAGAATCATTCTTCTTGCATTCATAGCTCAAAATCTGAACACACTGACGTGAAATGCATATTGATATCATTCAGTGTGATAAACTTTCCGAGGATCAAGATAGATCAAGATTTGTTATGTCGATGGAGGATTAACATCCATAAATGTACACTGAGCTTTAGGAAAGAAAAAAAAAACGAAAAAGTAGAAGGACAAACAGCTGAGAAAAAAATTAGATCCACTCTAGAATACAAGCGGTTGTTCACAGAAAAACATTGACTGACAAACAGCCCCCATACACACTCACACACACTTTAATTATGTTCCTTTACACAAGGGACAGCCTTTGTAGGCAGCAGAAAATGTTTAGATGAGTACAGTATGTAGAAAAGATGTGTTGGTATAGCAGCACATAACACACATCGTTTGTGGTCAGTAGTATACAGAATACCAATATTTGAGCTGTGTGTCCCTTTGACTGTGTGTCTGTCTTTAGGGGAGGCTCTTGGAGCAATTGGTGATCCTGCGGTTCTGGACCTACTGAAACAATACAGTGAGGACCCCGTCATAGAGGTAGGAACATAATATTTAGCCTATAATTACAAAGCCTACAAAGTGGTATCAGGCCATTGAATGGATATGGCATAGGATGAGGCTGAGCAGGTCATCCTTTGATCACAAGGCTGGCGGCTCAATCCCCACTTCCTCGTGTGTGTGCGCGTGTGCGTGCGCGCCCCTGGGCAAGCGAATCTACAACAGAATTATGGCATCAAATGTTAGAGTAAAACATTGCATCATAAACATTAAAAGCACTTGCCCTTTAAAATAATACACTTGTGACTATGCCCAGCAAAAGCTGTGGCCAGAGACATTATGTTTTCAGGACGTACATAAGTAAGTTCCGACATTTGAATGTTCCTTCTAAAAAAACACACATAGTCTCAAACCATTGAGATATATATTTGCGCATTTTGTCTGTAAGAGTGAAAACCAATACAACAAGAGACATTCTACTTGTACATTACTTCAACGTAAACATGTCTTTTAAAAGATCTACAGACCTAGACATGACAAAATAAACAAATAAAATATTATCCTATACCTTGTTGTTTAATTAGTCATCGTTTCAGCTTCACCTACATTACATTTTCAATCCATGAAAGCGAGATTATGTGCAGAGTTCCCTGTTAGTGTTGGTCCACATGTCATGAAAATGTTCATGAAGAAAAAACTGGAGAAATGCCGGTCACGTATAATCTGATTATGGACTTTATTTTCCCCTGTTTTTGTGTCTAAATGACTAATAGAGACAACATTTTTTAAAAATTTTATTTAGCAGTGTGCAGTATTTAGCAGAAATGCTGCAGCCAGCAGCAGGGTCAGCAGGCTGCTATGTAATCCCTCTGACCATTTGCATACAGCTGTTGTATTGCTCTCACCAAAGTGTGTAAAACACACTTAATTCAAACACAACAAAAACAAAACGTCTGAATTAACCAAATCGAGAGAGGGGGTGGACATCAGAGAAGCCGTGACAACAGTGTGTAGAGCCAGTATATTTTCACATCTAATTTGGGAATCATTTTTACCGGACATTGACTGGAGCGATTTAAATATGTCAGAACACACGATTTTTTTGTCTTTCACAATGGTCGTGTCAGATCTAATGATCACAGTGCCATAAACTCTTGACCCAGATTAATCGTAGCACGTCTTTTTTCATGATCACGCACAAGTTCAGATGTCATGGCAGGTAAAGCCACAGTCACAGTGTTGGCAGTGTTGTGTACAGAAAAACAAAAAAGAAAAAACAGCTGTGGATGCGCTACAACATTAAAAGCAAGGCGGTGTAAACTTCGGCCCATTCGGTCATTATTTATACATCTACTGGGTAGCAACAAGTAGAAACAAGTTTCTCATATAGTAATTTTATTTGTATGAAGGCATGTGAAGACAAAAAAATTCTGACATGCTTGTCTTCTTGTTGGGGTGTCTTGGGGTGCCCCAGATGCTGCAGGTGCTGTTTTTTCCACCATCAAATATTAATCTTCACAATCGAATGAGTGAAATTTTTTTTTTTACTATTTGAATATAAATTTGAATTGAGAGTATTTGTTGACAGCCCTAGTGCCCAGCTTGAAACTGTGGCGATTATATAGATTTACTGTGCTGTTGTGTTGAAGATGTGTGTGAAATATGCACCTTTTACAATTTGTAGCTTCTTTGCAGCAACATCCATATTGTAGTCCACCACATGCTCATTGGTCTTCTGATAATACTCTCTAAATGAAGACAGCATGTTTCTCACTGGGAATTATTTACTAGAATCATATGTCAGTACAGTGATAACTCCCATTTCACTAAAAAATACACTTAATACCTTTTATTAAAGTCCTGCAAAGTTTTCACTACATATGAGTCTGGACAGACATGTATGCGATCAAGATTGCGTCACAAGTGTGGCTGCTAGTTACAGCAGCTCCGACCGATCATGCACACCTATGGATGTGCAAATGGATTTGAAGATTAGTGATTTGGTTTTTACTTTTTTAGGACTGTTTAAAACAACATCGGGTGATCCATTCAGCCACTGCTCTATTTTTTACACCCAGAAACAGCTGTTAGTGCTGTACAACACGAGCATATTCCCGTCAGAAAGACAGGAAATCCCTGTGGAAATGAGGAGAAGGAAGATGGGAGGCAGAGCTGGAGTGAAGTGCATCTCTTACTATGGGGAATGTGAGATCTCTCCCTAATAAAATGGAAGAACTAACACAGACAGACACAGAGAGAGAGAGAGCTCTGCATAACAGTGAAAATGTATGGAATGTTTCCTGATTATGTTGCCTAGAGGAAGCATATATAGAGTGAAAAGGATCGGTCCAAACACAGAACCCTGCAGAACTCCATGAGTTGCTTTAGTGTACACAGAGAAGTCATCATTAACATGTACGAACTGATATGGTTCTGAAAAGTAGGATTTAGGTCTAGGTCAATAGTGTCAAATGCGGCACTAAGATTTAGTAATACCAGTACAGAGACAAGTCCTTTGTCTGATGCAACTAGAAGGTCGTTTGTGACTTTTAACAATGCTGTCTCTGTGCTATGATGCACTCCAAATCCTGACTGGAAATCCTCAAATAAACTATTGTTATGTAAAAAGTTGTACAGCTGACTAGCAACTGCTTTCTCAAGAATTTTTGAGAGAAAGGGTAGGTTAGATACAGGTCTGTAGTTGGCTAAGACCCCTGGATCAAGAGTAGGCTTTTGAGGAGAGGTTTTATTAGAGCTACTTTAAAGGACTGTGGTACATAGCCTGTTGACAGAGACAGGTTGATCATGTCTAATACAGAAGATCCAATTAGGGTAAAACATCTTTAAACAGCTTGGTCAGGATGGGATCTAAGATACAGGTTGATGATTTTGATGAGGAAATTGTTGAGATTAATTCGTGAATCTTGACAGGACAGAAGCTGTCTAAAAATATGACAGGTTTAACAGCTACTGCTATGGTTTCTGTATTTGAAGATAAATCAGTACCTACGTGACATCATCACATCATCATGATAACAGTGTACATCCCTCCCCGCTGCAGCAGCATGCAAGCTCCTACACACTGTGGTTTCACAGCTGCAGACATCGCACCACTAGATTATCCTCATCTCTGGAGACTTAGAACTAATCATGCTTCCCTGTCTTCCACTCTCCCCACCTTCACAGAATATGTTAAATGCCACAGCAGAGACAATAAAACCATGGACTTACTGTATGCAAACACTAAGGATGCTTATAGCTCTTCGTCCTTCTCCCCACTGAGCTGCATCAACATCAACAGTTTAACCCTTATGTGGTATTCGGGTCAAATTGATCCGTTTCAAATTTTTGCAATAATAAAAATGTTACAAGTATACATTTGTTCTACCTGAAACTCCATGGCCTTAGCTTATTTTCGGTGATAAACGTACAAATAAAAAAAATTAATTGAGCACACTTGCTACTATACCCCACACATTTACATCCTTTATATGGTATTCGGGTCATTTTGACCCACATACATGGATGTGCACACACTCAGCACAGAGAAGCTGTCTGATCTTTTTTTCTGCTCTTTTGACACTGTGTCAGGTTGTTTAGAGCATTATTTTGTAACATTTGATTGACAGCATGTCATCAAAGGCACTGTTCATCAGGTGGAGGGGACAAAAGGTATAAGTACCTCTACTTCACAGTACAACCTTCCACTCTCAATATGACCAGAAATTCAGCAGTCAGATGGCTTTAGAGCTCATACTTGAAGAGAGCCAGGCATGCAGCAATGTGGAAGAGAAAAATGTCTCAGAATATGAAGACAATTTAGACATAAATTCTGATTCTAAAAGCGAATTTGAAGATGACCAGGAACATGCACCACAAAGAGCTCTAGATGAAGCACTACGGGGAGCTGCTGGAGCAGCCCAAGAGCCAGCCACTGGAATAGGCCCACAGACATCTTTGTCAAAAAATAGAAAGACTGAATGGTCTTCATCCCCAACAAGTTGCCAGCAATCCGCTCTGTGTGGGACTTGTGGGTGGACCAGCTTCCCCGCCTTTACAACCCTGGGCCCAATGTAACAGTGGATGAACGACTTGTGGGTTTTAGGGGCTGCTGCCCTTTCAGGCAATATATGCCCTAAAAAACAGCAAGGTATGGCATCAAAATCTGGGATGCCTGTGATGCTGTTACATCTTATGCACATGCAGATTTATACAGGGAAGCCAGAAAGAGGAGCTGCTGAAAGAAACCAGGGAACATGAGTGGTGCTAGATATGTCACAAGGCCTAAGTGGTCACAACATTACCTATGACAACTTTTTCACACCGGACAACCTGGAACAGGAGCTTCTCAAAAGAAAGCTGACAATGGTTGGAACAATCCACAAAAATAGGAAGGAGGAGTAGATAACCTCGACAAGCTGCTGGCCTGCTACAGCTGTCAAAGCAGAACACTGCGATGGCCACTTGAGAAAAAATGTTGATGAAAATATTGTCTCTTTTCTTTTCTTCAGAGGTGTGCATGATTTGACAGTAACAGTGGATAGTAAAATTCCTAAAAACAAATCAAACTTCCATTTTTAATTGTGTTGTCGTAGGGGTGATGCAATAACTAAACATATATGTTGTCTCTGTTGTTTGTACATTTCTCTTTGGAGATTAATAAAGTATCTATCTGCAATTGAGATAAAGGTCATGTATGTTAATGGGTTATGAAATTAAATTTTGATTTGTACTTGCTTTTAACACCCCAAATATGTCCCGGGTCAATTTCACCCGAGGGATACCAGAGGGTCCCAAACGCGAAGACCACACAATTAATTACATTAATTTCTGTGTGGACAACACTGCCTACCATGAAGGTACAGTGTTTCACAAGTATAATAAAGTAAACCAACATGCAATCAAAATATTCGTAAATGCAATTAAAAATATACCAGAATGAAAATATACTAAGGCAATAAAAATAAAAATATATCAGTGAAATGTGCCGACAGAATAAAATATACAAACAGAATAAAATGTACATCAGTGAAATGTACCAACAGAATAAAATATACCAGTGAAACGTACTGACAGCAGCTGAAATATACTAAAATGTAAAAAAAACAGTAAACAATAAAATATACCAATGAAATGAAATGTGCCAATATACTAAAATGTATATAATTGAGTTAAGTGTGTGTGTGTACTTGAATGTTAAGTACACAGAAGGTGCAGGTGCAGGTGCAGGTGGAGGTGGAGGTGGAGGTGGAGGTGTAGGTGTAAAGTGCAGTGTGCAGTGTGCAGTGGTTCACAGTTCTCACAGTCTCTCACTCCAGTGAGGGGCTGCTGGGGGTGATAGCTCAAACAGCTCTGGGGAAGAAGCTTTCCCTCAGTCTGTTAGTGGTGGTGCGGATGTTCCTGTACCGCTTTCCTGATGGTAGAGGTACAAACAGTCTGTGGCCCGGATGGCTGGGGTCCGTGGGGATGGATCTCGCCCTCTTCCTGACCCGGCCTTCATATATAGAGTCTAGGTCAGGAAGGGGGCAGCCCACGATGCCCTGTGCATTTTTAACCACCCGTGCCAGTTGTTTCCTCTCCTGTGCCGTGCAGCTGCCATACCACACTGTCACACTGAGGCAGAGGATGCTTTCAATTGTGGCCCTGTAGAAGTTAACGAGCAACCGAGAGGAGAGTCCAGCTCGTTTCAGCTTCCTGAGGAAGAAGAGCCTTTGTTGTGCCTTCTTGCGTGAGGTGTTCATGGACCAGGAGAGATCAGATGTGATGTGGAGGCCCAGGAGCATGATGTTGTCCACACGCTCCACCACTTCTCCGTCCATGAGGAGGGGGGGCATGATCCATCTTCCTGGACCTCCTGAAATCCTCAATGACCTCCTTGGTCTTCCCTGTGTTCAGCACCAGGTTGTTGGCTGAACACCACTGGTTGAGCTGGCGTATCTCCTCTCTGTAGTTGGTCTCGTTGTTATCTGAGATGAGACCCACTGCTGTAGTGTCGTCTGCAAACTTCACTACTGTGTTGGTGGGGTGGATGGCAGCACAGTTGTGAGTAAACATGGTGAAGAGGGCTGGGCTGAGCACACAACCTTGTGGCATGCCTGTGCTGAGGACCAGAGGGGATGATGTTATGTTCCCTATTCTCACCACCTGAGGCCTGTTGGTGAGAAAGTCTCTGATCCAGTGGCACAGAGACGCAGGCAGACCCACTGCGTGTAGCTTCAGCGCCAGCTTGTCTGGGATGACGGTTGTTAAAAGCTGAGCTAAAGTCAACAAATAGCATCCTGACGTAGGTGTTGGGCTGCTGCAGGTGGGTCAGGGCTGTGTGCAGGATGATGGAGACAGCATCCTCTGTGGACCGATTCCCTCTGTAGGCCAACTGAAGGCTGTCTAGGTCTGAGGGGATGAAGCCTCTGATGTACCTGAGAATAATCCGCTCAAAGCAATTCATGATTACCGGGGTCAGAGCAACAGGCCGGTAGTCATTCCGGCAGGTGATGGAGGACTTGAGGCACTCAGGAACCATAGACAGCTGCAAGGACAGATTGAAGATGTCCAGGAACACTCCTGCTAGCTGGTCAGCGCATGTCCTCAAAGTCTTGCCTGACACCGTAGCTCTGCGGGTGTTGATCCTCCTCAGGGTGGATGTCACCTGGTGCTGCTGTAGGACGAGGGGCTGGTGCTGCTCCTCCAGCTGGGGTAGGCGTGTAACTTCTCTGCTGCCTGATGTGTCCAAGCAGGCAAAGAAGCTGTTTAAGGTGTCAGGCAGGGTGGAGTCGTGGCTGGCGAGCTGAGTGTTAGGCTTGTAGTCCGTCATGGTTCTGATGCCTCTACACATGTTCTGTGGGTTGTTGTTATTAAAGTGATCTTCACTTTTGTTTTTGTACCAGAGCTGGGCCTGCTTAATTCCTTTCTTCAGCTCTGCTCGAGCCCTGCTATAAGCCAGCCAGCTTCAACCTACCCACCCCCCCACCCCCCCCCCACTGTCACACACTGCGCTATTGCTCACCTGGCTTTTATAGCCAATCTCCTCCCACCCCAGTGACACTGTGACCTGCTCACACTTAACTTAAAACACACACACATTATATGTATAATTTAACACACTGACACTTATTCTACACAATGCAAATAACTACAGCCTGACAAAGTTAACAAAACCACCTAATACTCTAAAGAAACACTAAACAACAACCAAACTCAACAAAAATCCCCCTACAACCCCTCCCCTTTCTCCTCTCTGATCCCCCTGCTTAACCTAATTAGGTAAATGGCAACTGCTGGTATGCTGCGGCCGCATCTTCATGTGTGCACTGCATGAAGCACGCCCCTAAAGTGGATCTCAGAGAGAGAGAGAGCAGTTAACTAGTGTCTTTTACAACAAATAAACTTGCTGTGTCAGTCTGTATTTGTCAATGTGCATGTTTTACTCTTAGTGAGGGGGATTCTTCCCAGCTCCCTCACAGGGTTATACATATTTCTACTGTATCTTCCACCCCTTTCATGCTCCCCTGCTTCTATACAGGTTGCAGAGACGTGTCAGTTGGCTGTTCGTCGATTGGAGTGGCTGCAGAGTGGAGGAGAGAAACTGGCAGATGATGGCAGTACAGATAACCCTTACTGCTCTGTAGACCCAGCCCCTCCAGCAGTGAGGAAGAGTGTGTCAGATCTACGCTCTATCCTGTTGGATGAAAGTCTGCCACTCTTTGAACGCTATCGCGCCATGTTTGCCCTGCGTAACCTTGGCAGTGAGGAGGCTGTGCTGGCACTCGGAGACGGTAGGATACTGCACTATAGCTTACTGTTTTATCCGTGTATCACTGCAGTCATTCCACAACCACACAACGGTAGTTTAAGATAATTGGTAATTTATCTCTTAATCTCCGCTCTGACTTTCACTTGCTGAACATTTGGACACTGATGAACTGATGACTTGTGACATGATTCCAAGGGAGTGCATGACAATGAAATCACATCATCAATATTGACAGCATAAAGACAGAAGATTCTACTTTTCCTCTGGGTGGTTATTGCCCATTTTTATCTTTTTTACAGTTAAATTTATTTAATTGTAATGTCTTTCAACTTCACACAGCTTGTCTGGTATGTCATCGGCGGCACTGTGCTCTATCAACTTAACCTTTTTCCAAGTTATGAGTCTCATAGCTTTTTATCATTTATGGGAGATGATGTTTGTATTGCCAACAACTAACCTGAAATTCGCCAGGTTTGACTGTGCATAATAACTGACCAAACAGAAGTCTTGAAATGTCTTGCGGAGCTGAGCTTTGAGTGCACTGGAATAGTGATGGTCGTGGGAAATCCTATATGTCATACATGCAGCATGCTTCTCAGTGAAGCAGCCCTGTAATGAGAACAGCAGTTTTAGCCACTGCATAAACCTTTCATGTTTGTCTTCAGGCCTGCAATGCTCCAGTGCTCTGTTTCGTCATGAGATTGGCTATGTCCTGGGTCAGATACAGCACCCGGCAGCAGTCCCAGCCTTGCGCGCAGCTCTGGAGCGTTCTGGGGAGAACCCTATGGTTAGACACGAGGCGGCAGAGGCTCTTGGCTCCATTGGCAAAGAGGAGTGCCTGGCTGTGCTGCAGCATTACTGTGGAGACAGAGAACGTATCGTCAAGGAGAGCTGTGAGGTCGCTCTGGATATGTTGGAGTATGAAAACAATGACCAGTTCCAGTATGCAGATGGGCTGGTCAGGTTACAGGGTTAAAGGTCAATGTCACAACCGAAGGGCTTTTCACCCATATCTCATTTAACAGGTTGACTCTTCTCTATTTTATTAGATTATGCAGCAGACACAGCAGGGCATCACTCCTCATTAATCTCTGGGGTGAAGCTTTACAGTATATACTCAGCACATGAAATTAAAACTGAAATTTAAAATGCCCAAACAAACCTGACTAGAGTTTGTGAACTGCAGCAATGAACTCTAAACTTTTGGCTGTGTGGGTGTTGCTGTTAGGGGGGTGGGAGCAGAGTCCTTTGTTTGCTTTCCCCCTCCAAGAAACCACTGCATTATTTGTTTTGTTTTTCCTCCAATACACAGCCAGTAACAGTAGACAATAACACATAGCATACTGTATCTGTATTTGTTGAGTGTTTAACAGCTCAGGGCTGATCTCATAACTGACCTGCAAGTTTTTTTTATTATTATTTTGCTCCAGACAAAATACTGGAGTTCAGTGGAAACTACAGCTCCTTCACTTGGTTCACATTCTATGGTTTGCTTTGAATTGAAAGTTGAAGGCTTGATGGACCCAGATGATGATTTCAAGTTAAGGATTTCTGCTCTGCAGGTCTACTTCTTTGGCTGATATATCGTCTGTTTCTAAATTTATGCATGGGTTCCAATCCAGACTGCACTATCAGGTCTAATGTCAGTTAATTCTGCTATTGCTTAAGACATACCAAATATGGAGTGACTTCTCTTTTTGCATTTACAGTATTTTGAGAAGTACACATCCCTTATTGGCAGTTAAGTTAATTCCAAACTAACATCTGCGGGAGAGCTTGACATTAATATTAGCAGTCTTAGTAACAACTTCTAGAAGTCTGCTCCTCTGGTTGCTTTGTTACTAGATTCATGTAGAACACAAGTTATAATTTGAATCTCTTAACAGTTACAGTCAGGTGTGTACTGTGTGTAAAATTAAAATCCTGCCCACATTTGTGTTGTCTGTGATCTCATAAGCTTTGTTATTCCTTCAGCCCTACAGTTCAAGTTCACTGAGAAGCAATTTGGTAGAGATTTTTATTAGCACATTTGCAAATCTTACTTTTTCTATTAGTGACAGCTATCACAGTTAATGTTTTGTACACATTGAGACACATTAAGCACATTAAAGGAAAATTTTAAAATAAATAGGTAGAGAAACAGCAACATAATACAGATGCCTCTACAGAGGGCTCACTGAATTGTTTGATGAGAATGAAAATTATGGGAATCATATTCTGTGGCCTTCAGTCAAATAACTCAACCAAATTCAACACCTGTAAGATTTTGGAGCCATGTGTGAGAGGTCTCCACCACCTTCATCATCATCATACTTACTTGTAACAGTATTTACACTGGTATTGTTACTTTTACTAAGGTAAAATATCTGAGTAGTACTTCCATCATTGATTTACAAAATGAATGCATTGATATTTTTCTTGCAGTTCTATGGTCATAATTACTCACATATTAATGAATACAAACAAAGGCTCAGCTGAAGCCAAGGTTGGTCAATTGTGCAACGTAAACAAGGCAATTGATATGTATTGTTATATAATATTTTCAGGGTGTGGGTATTACAGTTTTGTTATGAATGGGCAGAAACTCATTTGCCATGCTACAGGGAGAGAAAGATGGGAGAGAGCAGGCCAGGAAAGGTGTTGACAATAGCCATTGCATTCTTCCTTTGCGAGAGTCGGAAGACAGATGCCTGGCTGAGTGCTCAATAAACTTCATTGGATGGCCAGAGCTCGAAACATCTCCAGACAAACGGAAGAACACACAGTCAAGGACTTATGCATACAATGATGGCGAAAACAATCAAGCTCTATGCTACAAGTAATGCTGCAGTTATTGACCTCTTTGGTAAGGCATTCTACTGCCAGAAGCAGACCAAGAAAGCAGACTGTGAAAGAAGTGATAGCAACCAAAACCGTTTTTTGTACCAGATTGTAAACATTTATTTCTGCTGTAAGGTTTGGGCCTTTTAATATAGACTCTAGTGACAATGGGGATGTGGCTTATGCTGCTGCACTGGTTTCAGGTCTTTCTATGAATGTTTATTTTTTTGCTTCTTGTAAGCCTTGGAATCTGTGTACCTGTCTGAACACTTTCTGTTTTGCCTCTATGAGGTTTTTTATTTTCTTTTCTGTTTTTTTTTTTTTTATAAACACATTATTCTTTTCACACCTGTATGGTACATACCACTTTCCCTGTATTTTTCAGCTGGACAATACATAATAAATGTATTATTATTATGATTATTGTTATTATTGTGTTTCTATATATATATATATATCTAGAAACACAATAATAACAATAATCATAATAAGTATATATACTTCCATTGTTTTTTGTTGTTCTGTGTCTGTTTCTTTCAGAGGGACTAGCAACCACTGTTGCAGTTACCATAGCAACAGGTGAAGTTGGGTACACACTACCACTGTGTCTCAACGACACTGTGACTACATTTTGAATGCTTGATACGGAGGAGTTTTGAACGTCTTTGCCCGTCTTGTAGCTACACTTTGTCTGTCTCTATCTCAAAGGCAGCAGTGTGGAAACACATTAAATTAACTCGCGTGAAGAACGATGGACACTTCAACCAGAAACCAAGACGGAAATCAACAGATACTTCAGGCAGCAGCCTCATTCAAAGCGTTTTTGTTGAAAAACAACACGGGAAACAACGTAAACCTGTAAGTAACTGTGTGAATTATAGAGTTAGTATATTAGCAGCCGATTAGCTGCAAGATTAGAAGCTGTTAATAGTACTAATGTTTAGTTTAACGTAATATAACATAATAGCAAACAGCCTGTTCCGAGAAGAATCCGGAATTATCCGGATAATTTTAGCTAATTTAAGCTAATTATCTTAAAACATGAGCCTCCTCAAACATATAGCTAGAGTTAACATTGAAAACAGCAATGATCACGTTTGAGAAACAACAGCAAATGTTGAGCATTGTTGTTTAGGTTTAATGGCAAACATTTATCTTTTTATTTTTTCTGGTGTTAATTTTTCTTGATTGATCAATTAATTGACTAACCTAATCATTTCAACACCAATGTTACACTTAATGTACTGTCCCAGTTTTTTCTTAGCAAACTTGTTCTGATGAATCAGGAAACCTGCTGCTGAGATATACACAACATGGCAAAACTACCCTAGTTTATATGGTTGAACAAAGCCTTCAGTGGATCCGTAGTTGTAGCCGTAGTTTATTGAGCTGTTCAAATGATTTTTGATAATGACATCAGTTTCATGAAAGTGGAAATAGAAATAGTCATGTTTTTTTTTTTTTTGGTGTCAAACTACGTATTTGCTCTCTGACACTGAATACCTCAATCGTTGTATAGACTATTACTCTTAAATAATTTCATGAAAGCGGGGCTATTGGGGCTAAGAGCATGTCCTATAAAGGTCTGCAATCCCTGCAATGACTCTTTTTTCACAACTTTATTCATTTGGTTTTACAACAACATTAACAGAAATCAATGTGCAATCATAATACAAAACCTGAAGAAGCCATGTCACCACTTTCTACAGAAAATGCCTGTCTTCTGTACCATCGTAAATTTATGTGTGAATAACTTTTCTGGGTGGACATTCGCTAAAATGATCAACAGATGGGCAAACATGCAGGATGCTTCACTGATGTTTATCTTTAATGTTCCAGCTATGACCATCTCAGTCGGTTGCTGATAAAGGTCATGGATGTGCATCCACGAAATGTGGTGGATGAAATTGAGGATATGAGCCGTGAAGTGAAGCGGGGTTTATTTGAAGACAAGCAGATCACCCTGCGAGACCTTCCACAGACGACAGCTGCTGAGATGCTTGCTGAGCAGCAGTGCCTTCTGTTTTCTCGGCCAGAAGAGACTGACCAGGAGGTGGAACTGGTATTGGCTACATACATCCACACTGCACATTTGTTTTTTTTTGTAGGGGAAAAGATATGTAAGCATTTTGACTTGCTTATGTAACATTTAATTGAGGGTGAAAATTTTTTAAGACGTCTAATGAGGCCAGGTTAGATATCAGTGTTATCTGAACAGCACTGTATTGACTGTTTTGGACAGCAGAGGTCCTTGGGGACTTCGCTTGGAAACTGGAGGTTTGCCGATTCAATTTCAGCACGGATCAGTCGTTGCAGAGAGTGGACTGGTAGCTAAAAGGTGTCAGTGTACCTCCTGGACACTGGTAGCAAATCACCAAACTCTTAACTCCTTAACCCTTAACTGCTCGGGGCGCTGTGTGGCATCCCAATCACTGACATCTCTCCACAACAATTGGTGTATGTCTATGGGGAATGTGCAAGCGTGTGTGCATTTTGGGCCTGTGTGTGATTAAAGGACAAGAACCAAGACTAGGTCGAAATCTAGTATATGGCTGGACTTTGTATGGGTAGTGTTCTCCTGAGGATGTGACTGGGGGCTGCTGTGCCTCGCTGTAAAGAAGGGGTGGGAAACTGAGACCATTTGATCTTGACTGGACTACTTATTCCAAGTTGTCCCTGAACATAGCACCCACAAAGCACTTGCTATCACATCAATGCATCATGGTGCCTGTCAACAAAACAAAACAAGTAGATGCAATGTGTCGCACTTCATGATAATGAATAAAAGATATCTATTTTGCAGAAGTAAACGGCAAGCCAGTGTGCCTATGTGAGTTTGTGGGGACATGGTCACAGTCGTGGTTGATGAAAAAGGCTTTTACAAGCTGGCCTATTCATTTTTAAATGTGTCAAAAACAGGAGGAGAAATTTACATTTACTTAGGGTAGCCTAAGTAAGGTTTTGTCAGCAGAATCAATGTTTTTTCCCATGATATTTATCCTTCCTTTCATTGGAGTACATTGGTTGTTCCAAATACTCTTTATAGGGGTTGTATAACTGTGAACAAGCATTTACAGGAGTATTTACAAGTTTACAACTAATTGCAATTCTTCCTCAGCATTGAGGAGCTGTAAAGCCATGTTTTGTCTACAGAGTTCTTCCCCAGTGTGTGCCACCACAACATTGAAAACATCTCGGGTGGCGCCACTATGTGGCAGGTGTCAAAAACTATGATATGTGACAGCTGGTCATACATAATCTTGTTTACATGTTCTTTGACCAGACAGGTCCTGATTTACAACCCTGTTTCCAAAACAGTTGGGACATGTGTAAAATGTAAATAGAAACAGACTGTGATCATTTATAAAACATTGAACCCCCCTATTCAATTGAAAATAGCACAAAGTGCTATTGATTTCCTCATTAAGAATTTGATGCCAGCAACACGTTCCAAAAAGTTGGGGTCATGTTTACCACTCTGTTGCATCACCTCATCTTTAACAACACTGTGTTTGGGATTTGTGGAGACCAAACATTTTGAAAGTGGAATGTTTTCCCATTCTTGCTTGATGTACAATTTCAGCTGCTCAAAAGTACTTGGTCTCCTTTTATATTTTATGTTTTATAATGTACTAAACATTTTCAGTGGGTGACAAGTCAGCACCAGTTTAGGACTGTTGTTGTAATACATGCAGAATGTCATTTGGCATTGTTTTGCTGAAGTAATCAAGGCCTTCCCTGAAAAACACGTCTACTTGGCAGCATATGTTGCTTCAAACTGTATATATTGTTAAGCATTAATGGTGCTGTCACAAATACGTAGGTTACCCTTATCATGCGCGCTGATGCACTCCTATGCCATCACAGATGCTGGCTTTTGATATGTTGTTATGTTGTTGCTATTTTCAATTAAATAAGGGGTTTCAGTGTTTTGTAAATCATCACAAATTGATTGATTCTATTTACATTTACACAGTGTCCCAACTTTTTTTGGAAATGAGTTGTGACTCAAAATTGACATTTTAGACTGTATTTTTTTGCCAAAATTCTTGTGCGTATGCCTGTAAGGTAGATCGTTATGATGTTAAGATCATTACACTAAGGCTTCTTGGGTACAGACCCATACAAGGCCCACCTCATATGTAATAACCAACATCCACAGATGTCTACAAATATATATAGCACATAATACATCCAGAGCATGTTTTCTTAAAGTACAACAACTCAGCTGTGAAACATATTCAGATTACCAGACTGTGCTCTTTGACTTTCCAACAAATAAGACTAGGTCGAGGATGTCTCAGTTTTCTGTGACTCATTCTGTACTGAGTGTTTTGTAAGAGTGATTATTATTTGTCTTTTGTGGCATGGACGAAATTCTGCTTCGCCCCTATCCCTTTAGCAGTAGCCTTAGACGGTGAAGCCTATATGAAATAGATTGTTAGTTACAGTACATACTGTAATGAGTATTCTATGAGTATAGGCACATGCCTCTAAGCTGTGGACTCCACTTTGTTTCTTTAACAGAAGAAAAAGCTGTTTTGTGGAGCCACTTCTCCACATGTGAATGTCCTTGATCTTTCCCCAGTCCGCTGGCTCCTGGTCAATGACCTTTGACATCATCCCAGTCAGTGCTGTGTTTTGGTCTGGTGTTCTTAAACGATGTTTTTTGATATTCAGTCTTTTCTCAGGATTCTTGCTGGTACACTGATGTAGTGTTCAGATGATCTTATAAAACCTGTTAATTATGTTGCCTACAAGCCTATTCACCTGAAAATATATCATTTTGTTGATATTAGTCACAGAAGTTTATGGAGCTGAATTTACATATTTTAACACTTTTGTCTTAATCAGATGGAAACAGCTCTTCCTAATGTGAGTGAGATTGGCTTCTTCCTGGAGCAGGCTGGAGTGGGTCTGGGCAGAGAGGAGATGCAGAGGGTCTTCCTTGCACTCAAGCAGCTTGTTGAGTCACAGGCGCTGCTGCACTGCCGACTGTGGGGGAAGATTCTGGGGACAGAGAGCAGCTATATTGTTGCTGAAGCTGAGTACAGAGAGGGGGAGGAAGAGGAGGAGCAGGTCACTGAAGAAGAAGAAGAGAGAGAGGCTCAGGAGAATGAGGTGAGGGGATAGGAAAAAAAGCAGGGGTCTTTATTTACCTCAACTGCAGAGAGAACCCCTGTAGCAAATTTTAATTTCCAGACATCAGAGCAAAGCACATTTATTTTCAAATGTTGCGTGTTCAAGTGAATACATTGTTTATTGGGACCAAAAAGAGACACTGCTGGGTATTACTGTGTACACTAACATGTTTATTTTTATTTTGTATTTGTGCAAGTTAAGACCAGAGAAAGTCAGTTGTTTTAATTAATCTGTGTGGAAAGACTGTGTGGACAAAAAAAAAAAAAAAAAAAAATCATAGAACCTGGAGCTCTCAGAAGCAACCAGAGTGTCAAATCCAATCCTTACTGAAGACTGGAGACAGGTGAGTCTTGATTGCTTGACAAGTCAGAAACAGAAACAATGGGGAAAAAGGAGCAGAAACAGATCCCACAGTTTTGGCCATTGGAGAGAGGGGAAAAATAAAATAAAATAAAATTGCTTGACCACTACTCTTTTTACTTTAGTTGAAAAGGATTTGTCTACAGATTTAAGGCATCAAGCCTACAGGGATGTTCAATACACTTCAGTCAATTTGGACAAAAAGATTTAATTAGAAAAAGTGAGAGCAGCAGAGTGGTGAGTACAACACGACCCTTGTAAGGATGGAATTAGTGTTCATCCTATAGTACAGGTAAGACAACCCCTCAGTTTTTTTAAAATATGGCTTTCCCCACCCCCCGGAATTTACCGTTGGACAGTTGATAGTGAAACAAGGTGGGGAGAGACGGTGGTATGGCATATAACAAAGGCTCCCAACCTGAGTTATCTGGCGTGCACTATTCAGCTACTAGGGTACTTCATTTGTTCATTCTGGCCCTGTCTATTTGAGTGTCATTATCTGAATATGGGTTTCTGTTTGAGAACTGACGAAAGGGGTACTCCAGCAATTGCTAATTTATTCATTCAATATTAACTATAAAGCAGGGATAAATATTGCACAGGCTAATACCAATTTAGTTCTTATCAGGAAGGTGTATTACTAATTTTTTTAATGTAATTTGACCATATGAAGCAGATCTTTCCTTGGTATTTTACAAGGATGGGGGAAGGTTCACCACTCTTTGAAACACAATTGTATAAGGGGTATTACTACACGTGTTAAGGAACACTTTGTGAAACCGTTGTTGGTAAACAGTTTATTTGCAAATGATTGTATTCTGTTTATGTACATTTTACACAGACAGAGACACACTAACAGGAAGAGAGTGAAGGAACAAACAAGAAACACAAGGAAGCAGGCAGGAGGAGGCTGCCAATCGTGACAGTTAGAAATTATGACACTGACAGATTTAAAAATACTTAGAACTTCAGAGTCTTAAGAATCTACCTTTATTGTATATTTTATTTATTTATTGTTTGTACTGTCAAACAACGTCTTTTGTCTTTTCAAGTTAAATTAGTTAAATGAATTGTCTATGAATAGTTATTCTGGCGCCTTTGTTTACAGATGGATCCACTTCCTCAGTCAACCTATAAACCCCTACCAGTGCTGCCAAAGGAGGCCATAGGGACAGGTGCTAACAAGTTTGTTTACTATGTGTGCAAAGAGCCTGGTCTTCCTTGGGTAAAGCTCCCTTCGGTCAGTCCTGCACAAATCACTGTTGCTCGCCAAATCCGTAAATTCTTCACGGGGAGGCTGGGCACACCAGTTCTGAGCCATCCACCTTTCCCCGGGAACGAAGCCAACTATCTGAGAGCACAGATTGCTCGGATCTCTGCTGGCACACAGGTCAGCCCCCAGGGCTTCTTGCAGGCTGGGGAGGAGGAAGGTGATGAGGAAGATGAGACACCTCGGGACAGCTACGAAGTTAATCCTGACTTTGAGGGTATTCCCGTTGCTGAGATGGCTGAGTCTTTGTCCACCTGGGTGCATCATGTTCAGCACATCCTCCAGCAGGTACATGTCCAATGAAAGCATGTGCTTTGGCCATTTTCTCAGCTGGTGTTTACATGTGTGCTTATATGTGCTTATTTATTTTGATTATATGGACTGTTGTAGGGTCGCTGTACTTGGATGAACATGGCTGTGAAACCAGGAGAAGACTCTAATGAGGAAGGAGAAGCTGAGGAGAAGGAAGAGGAGCCTGATGAGCCTGAGCCAGAAGTTGGACCCCCTCTGCTGACTCCCCTCTCCCAAGATGCAGGTCAG
The DNA here is from genome assembly GCF_017976325.1 of Chelmon rostratus. Classification (NCBI taxonomy): domain Eukaryota; kingdom Metazoa; phylum Chordata; class Actinopteri; order Chaetodontiformes; family Chaetodontidae; genus Chelmon; species Chelmon rostratus. The sequence goes on along the minus strand of NC_055661.1, from coordinate 623,076 downwards.
TCTTTGACTTTTCCTGCCAAACCAATATTGGCTTCAAGGGTAACCAAGGATGTAATTTCCATTGGGGGCAGGGGGATTTGCTGCCCTCACTTTAAAAAAAAAAAACTTCTAAATTCCTATACATTTCTAGTTTCACTTTGATATATTGAATATTTATGTCCTCTGACTGCCCAGCTGCCAAAATCAAGATAAGTTAGGGGATAAAACTTTAACACGTCAATATTTTAGAATTGAACAGCAATCAAAGATAATGATAGTGAAGTTGTGGTGCTTTCAGGCAGCATGCAATCACTGCTCTACCTTCTGTCTATCAACATCAAATTTGAGCCATGCCTGTGCTGTATCAAAATAAGTGCCTCCAGTCCTTCTACCAATCTGTAACGTCACCATACATTACAGGCTGTATGCATTCATTATTCTATTCATTATTCAATATTCTCATCACGCAACCAAATGGGACAGGGTGTCGTCATAGAATGGTTAGCAATATGATACAATTAAAATAGCAAGTTTTGCTAACATCATTAACATTATTTTTTCTCCCATCCTGAATGTTCAAACTTTGAACTTGAATTTGCTTTAAGATCATTTCTCTACGTCACCCTTTTCTTCAGTCTATGATCTGTTGGTGAGGAGGACTTGTAATTCAGGCAACTCAGATGCTAATAAAAGTAGGCCCTGGTTTTCCAACACATCATTTCTATGGTTAACATGCTCATTGTTCACATGGCACGCGGTAGTAACAAGTTTAAAAATAATCAAGCACCATCAACACAGACACCAGTGGCAAATAATTTTGTTCATATTATTGAGTATGTTATATACACATACACTATGCTATAGTGTTATACTGTAAATATATAAATTAGCATCCTCATTATCTTTTCAAATATTTTTTTTTTGGTTGATGAACTCATGACATTATATTTGCATGTTTCAGAAATTTTCAACAGGCCTCCCTGGACCTCAAAGATATCCTCGACTCTCGCCTCTCAGCATGCAGTAGCTGTGCTGCGTTCTAACCTTTGGCCCGGTGCATATGCATATGCTTGTGGAAAGTAAGTGAAAAGATCACAATATTCTGACTTACTGTGTTGATTTCTCATGGTAAGGCAATGTTGTCATTTGCAAACAACCATGTGCTGTCCTTTAATTTAGGAGGTTTGAGAACATATATGTTGGATGGGGTCTTAAGTATGAAGGCGAAGGCTACAGCCCACCTGTCCCTCCACTACTGCAGAAAGAATATCCCAGTGGACCTGATATCACTGAGGCCCTGGACCCATCACTGGAGGAAGAGCAGACGCTAAAAGAGTCTTTAGAGGAGCAGCAAGCTGCCCAGGAGGAGAGAGAGGAGGAGGAGGAGAACACAGACGAAGAGGAGGAAGATGATTATTGAGAAAACAGTTAGATACTTTATTCTATTTAGTATTTATTTGTAAGTCAGCGTACAAATAAATCAGTTTACTCTGCAACATGGATTGCTATTGTAAATTCAGACAAAATTAAATATCTGAACAGGGCAGTAGTGTGAAGATGAGGCAGTGCTTGCAGTGGCAGTTTAAGTCAAGTCAGTTTTTTTTATATACCCCATTATCTCAAATAATAAAAGTCTGCGAAAATTGCTATGTAGCACTTTTCATACAGGACTTGCAGCTCAAAGTGCTTCACAAGAAAGAAATCACATGCACCAAGTGAACACACATTACACAGAAAAGACGGAATGAAAAAATGAATGTAAAATAAGATGGTGTTCTAGCTAGCGTTCAGTGGAAACTACAGCTCCTTCACTTGGTTCACATTCTATGGTTTGCTTTGAATTGAAAGTTGAAGGCTTGATGGACCCAGATGATGATTTCAAGTTAAGGATTTCTGCTCTGCAGGTCTACTTCTTTGGCTGATATATCGTCTGTTTCTAAATTTATGCATGGGTTCCAATCCAGACTGCACTATCAGGTCTAATGTCAGTTAATTCTGCTATTGCTTAAGACATACCAAATATGGAGTGACTTCTCTTTTTGCATTTACAGTATTTTGAGAAGTACACATCCCTTATTGGCAGTTAAGTTAATTCCAAACTAACATCTGCGGGAGAGCTTGACATTAATATTAGCAGTCTTAGTAACAACTTCTAGAAGTCTGCTCCTCTGGTTGCTTTGTTACTAGATTCATGTAGAACACAAGTTATAATTTGAATCTCTTAACAGTTACAGTCAGGTGTGTACTGTGTGTAAAATTAAAATCCTGCCCACATTTGTGTTGTCTGTGATCTCATAAGCTTTGTTATTCCTTCAGCCCTACAGTTCAAGTTCACTGAGAAGCAATTTGGTAGAGATTTTTATTAGCACATTTGCAAATCTTACTTTTTCTATTAGTGACAGCTATCACAGTTAATGTTTTGTACACATTGAGACACATTAAGCACATTAAAGGAAAATTTTAAAATAAATAGGTAGAGAAACAGCAACATAATACAGATGCCTCTACAGAGGGCTCACTGAATTGTTTGATGAGAATGAAAATTATGGGAATCATATTCTGTGGCCTTCAGTCAAATAACTCAACCAAATTCAACACCTGTAAGATTTTGGAGCCATGTGTGAGAGGTCTCCACCACCTTCATCATCATCATACTTACTTGTAACAGTATTTACACTGGTATTGTTACTTTTACTAAGGTAAAATATCTGAGTAGTACTTCCATCATTGATTTACAAAATGTATGCATTGATATTTTTCTTGCAGTTCTATGGTCATAATTACTCACATATTAATGAATACAAACAAAGGCTCAGCTGAAGCCAAGGTTGGTCAATTGTGCAACGTAAACAAGGCAATTGATATGTATTGTTATATAATATTTTCAGGGTGTGGGTATTACAGTTTTGTTATGAATGGGCAGAAACTCATTTGCCATGCTACAGGGAGAGAAAGATGGGAGAGAGCAGGCCAGGAAAGGTGTTGACAATAGCCATTGCATTCTTCCTTTGCGAGAGTCGGAAGACAGATGCCTGGCTGAGTGCTCAATAAACTTCATTGGATGGCCAGAGCTCGAAACATCTCCAGACAAACGGAAGAACACACAGTCAAGGACTTATGCATACAATGATGGCGAAAACAATCAAGCTCTATGCTACAAGTAATGCTGCAGTTATTGACCTCTTTGGTAAGGCATTCTACTGCCAGAAGCAGACCAAGAAAGCAGACTGTGAAAGAAGTGATAGCAACCAAAACCGTTTTTTGTACCAGATTGTAAACATTTATTTCTGCTGTAAGGTTTGGGCCTTTTAATATAGACTCTAGTGACAATGGGGATGTGGCTTATGCTGCTGCACTGGTTTCAGGTCTTTCTATGAATGTTTATTTTTTTGCTTCTTGTAAGCCTTGGAATCTGTGTACCTGTCTGAACACTTTCTGTTTTGCCTCTATGAGGTTTTTTATTTTCTTTTCTGTTTTTTTTTTTTTTTTTATAAACACATTATTCTTTTCACACCTGTATGGTACATACCACTTTCCCTGTATTTTTCAGCTGGACAATACATAATAAATGTATTATTATTATGATTATTGTTATTATTGTGTTTCTATATATATATATATATCTAGAAACACAATAATAACAATAATCATAATAAGTATATATACTTCCATTGTTTTTTGTTGTTCTGTGTCTGTTTCTTTCAGAGGGACTAGCAACCACTGTTGCAGTTACCATAGCAACAGGTGAAGTTGGGTACACACTACCACTGTGTCTCAACGACACTGTGACTACATTTTGAATGCTTGATACGGAGGAGTTTTGAACGTCTTTGCCCGTCTTGTAGCTACACTTTGTCTGTCTCTATCTCAAAGGCAGCAGTGTGGAAACACATTAAATTAACTCGCGTGAAGAACGATGGACACTTCAACCAGAAACCAAGACGGAAATCAACAGATACTTCAGGCAGCAGCCTCATTCAAAGCGTTTTTGTTGAAAAACAACACGGGAAACAACGTAAACCTGTAAGTAACTGTGTGAATTATAGAGTTAGTATATTAGCAGCCGATTAGCTGCAAGATTAGAAGCTGTTAATAGTACTAATGTTTAGTTTAACGTAATATAACATAATAGCAAACAGCCTGTTCCGAGAAGAATCCGGAATTATCCGGATAATTTTAGCTAAGCTAATTATCTTAAAACATGAGCCTCCTCAAACATATAGCTAGAGTTAACATTGAAAACAGCAATGATCACGTTTGAGAAACAACAGCAAATGTTGAGCATTGTTGTTTAGGTTTAATGGCAAACATTTATCTTTTTATTTTTTCTGGTGTTAATTTTTCTTGATTGATCAATTAATTGACTAACCTAATCATTTCAACACCAATGTTACACTTAATGTACTGTCCCAGTTTTTTCTTAGCAAACTTGTTCTGATGAATCAGGAAACCTGCTGCTGAGATATACACAACATGGCAAAACTACCCTAGTTTATATGGTTGAACAAAGCCTTCAGTGGATCCGTAGTTGTAGCCGTAGTTTATTGAGCTGTTCAAATGATTTTTGATAATGACATCAGTTTCATGAAAGTGGAAATAGAAATAGTCATGTTTTTTTTTTTTTTTGGTGTCAAACTACGTATTTGCTCTCTGACACTGAATACCTCAATCGTTGTATAGACTATTACTCTTAAATAATTTCATGAAAGCGGGGCTATTGGGGCTAAGAGCATGTCCTATAAAGGTCTGCAATCCCTGCAATGACTCTTTTTTCACAACTTTATTCATTTGGTTTTACAACAACATTAACAGAAATCAATGTGCAATCATAATACAAAACCTGAAGAAGCCATGTCACCACTTTCTACAGAAAATGCCTGTCTTCTGTACCATCGTAAATTTATGTGTGAATAACTTTTCTGGGTGGACATTCGCTAAAATGATCAACAGATGGGCAAACATGCAGGATGCTTCACTGATGTTTATCTTTAATGTTCCAGCTATGACCATCTCAGTCGGTTGCTGATAAAGGTCATGGATGTGCATCCACGAAATGTGGTGGATGAAATTGAGGATATGAGCCGTGATGTGAAGCGGGGTTTATTTGAAGACAAGCAGATCACCCTGCGAGACCTTCCACAGACGACAGCTGCTGAGATGCTTGCTGAGCAGCAGTGCCTTCTGTTTTCTCGGCCAGAAGAGACTGACCAGGAGGTGGAACTGGTATTGGCTACATACATCCACACTGCACATTTGTTTTTTTTTGTAGGGGAAAAGATATGTAAGCATTTTGACTTGCTTATGTAACATTTAATTGAGGGTGAAAATTTTTTAAGACGTCTAATGAGGCCAGGTTAGATATCAGTGTTATCTGAACAGCACTGTATTGACTGTTTTGGACAGCAGAGGTCCTTGGGGACTTCGCTTGGAAACTGGAGGTTTGCCGATTCAATTTCAGCACGGATCAGTCGTTGCAGAGAGTGGACTGGTAGCTAAAAGGTGTCAGTGTACCTCCTGGACACTGGTAGCAAATCACCAAACTCTTAACTCCTTAACCCTTAACTGCTCGGGGCGCTGTGTGGCATCCCAATCACTGACATCTCTCCACAACAATTGGTGTATGTCTATGGGGAATGTGCAAGCGTGTGTGCATTTTGGGCCTGTGTGTGATTAAAGGACAAGAACCAAGACTAGGTCGAAATCTAGTATATGGCTGGACTTTGTATGGGTAGTGTTCTCCTGAGGATGTGACTGGGGGCTGCTGTGCCTCGCTGTAAAGAAGGGGTGGGAAACTGAGACCATTTGATCTTGACTGGACTACTTATTCCAAGTTGTCCCTGAACATAGCACCCACAAAGCACTTGCTATCACATCAATGCATCATGGTGCCTGTCAACAAAACAAAACAAGTAGATGCAATGTGTCGCACTTCATGATAATGAATAAAAGATATCTATTTTGCAGAAGTAAACGGCAAGCCAGTGTGCCTATGTGAGTTTGTGGGGACATGGTCACAGTCGTGGTTGATGAAAAAGGCTTTTACAAGCTGGCCTATTCATTTTTAAATGTGTCAAAAACAGGAGGAGAAATTTACATTTACTTAGGGTAGCCTAAGTAAGGTTTTGTCAGCAGAATCAATGTTTTTTCCCATGATATTTATCCTTCCTTTCATTGGAGTACATTGGTTGTTCCAAATACTCTTTATAGGGGTTGTATAACTGTGAACAAGCATTTACAGGAGTATTTACAAGTTTACAACTAATTGCAATTCTTCCTCAGCATTGAGGAGCTGTAAAGCCATGTTTTGTCTACAGAGTTCTTCCCCAGTGTGTGCCACCACAACATTGAAAACATCTCGGGTGGCGCCACTATGTGGCAGGTGTCAAAAACTATGATATGTGACAGCTGGTCATACATAATCTTGTTTACATGTTCTTTGACCAGACAGGTCCTGATTTACAACCCTGTTTCCAAAACAGTTGGGACATGTGTAAAATGTAAATAGAAACAGACTGTGATCATTTATAAAACATTGAACCCCCCTATTCAATTGAAAATAGCACAAAGTGCTATTGATTTCCTCATTAAGAATTTGATGCCAGCAACACGTTCCAAAAAGTTGGGGTCATGTTTACCACTCTGTTGCATCACCTCATCTTTAACAACACTGTGTTTGGGATTTGTGGAGACCAAACATTTTGAAAGTGGAATGTTTTCCCATTCTTGCTTGATGTACAATTTCAGCTGCTCAAAAGTACTTGGTCTCCTTTTATATTTTATGTTTTATAATGTACTAAACATTTTCAGTGGGTGACAAGTCAGCACCAGTTTAGGACTGTTGTTGTAATACATGCAGAATGTCATTTGGCATTGTTTTGCTGAAGTAATCAAGGCCTTCCCTGAAAAACACGTCTACTTGGCAGCATATGTTGCTTCAAACTGTATATATTGTTAAGCATTAATGGTGCTGTCACAAATACGTAGGTTACCCTTATCATGCGCGCTGATGCACTCCTATGCCATCACAGATGCTGGCTTTTGATATGTTGTTATGTTGTTGCTATTTTCAATTAAATAAGGGGTTTCAGTGTTTTGTAAATCATCACAAATTGATTGATTCTATTTACATTTACACAGTGTCCCAACTTTTTTTGGAAATGAGTTGTGACTCAAAATTGACATTTTAGACTGTATTTTTTTGCCAAAATTCTTGTGCGTATGCCTGTAAGGTAGATCGTTATGATGTTAAGATCATTACACTAAGGCTTCTTGGGTACAGACCCATACAAGGCCCACCTCATATGTAATAACCAACATCCACAGATGTCTACAAATATATATAGCACATAATACATCCAGAGCATGTTTTCTTAAAGTACAACAACTCAGCTGTGAAACATATTCAGATTACCAGACTGTGCTCTTTGACTTTCCAACAAATAAGACTAGGTCGAGGATGTCTCAGTTTTCTGTGACTCATTCTGTACTGAGTGTTTTGTAAGAGTGATTATTATTTGTCTTTTGTGGCATGGACGAAATTCTGCTTCGCCCCTATCCCTTTAGCAGTAGCCTTAGACGGTGAAGCCTATATGAAATAGATTGTTAGTTACAGTACATACTGTAATGAGTATTCTATGAGTATAGGCACATGCCTCTAAGCTGTGGACTCCACTTTGTTTCTTTAACAGAAGAAAAAGCTGTTTTGTGGAGCCACTTCTCCACATGTGAATGTCCTTGATCTTTCCCCAGTCCGCTGGCTCCTGGTCAATGACCTTTGACATCATCCCAGTCAGTGCTGTGTTTTGGTCTGGTGTTCTTAAACGATGTTTTTTGATATTCAGTCTTTTCTCAGGATTCTTGCTGGTACACTGATGTAGTGTTCAGATGATCTTATAAAACCTGTTAATTATGTTGCCTACAAGCCTATTCACCTGAAAATATATCATTTTGTTGATATTAGTCACAGAAGTTTATGGAGCTGAATTTACATATTTTAACACTTTTGTCTTAATCAGATGGAAACAGCTCTTCCTAATGTGAGTGAGATTGGCTTCTTCCTGGAGCAGGCTGGAGTGGGTCTGGGCAGAGAGGAGATGCAGAGGGTCTTCCTTGCACTCAAGCAGCTTGTTGAGTCACAGGCGCTGCTGCACTGCCGACTGTGGGGGAAGATTCTGGGGACAGAGAGCAGCTATATTGTTGCTGAAGCTGAGTACAGAGAGGGGGAGGAAGAGGAGGAGCAGGTCACTGAAGAAGAAGAAGAGAGAGAGGCTCAGGAGAATGAGGTGAGGGGATAGGAAAAAAAGCAGGGGTCTTTATTTACCTCAACTGCAGAGAGAACCCCTGTAGCAAATTTTAATTTCCAGACATCAGAGCAAAGCACATTTATTTTCAAATGTTGCGTGTTCAAGTGAATACATTGTTTATTGGGACCAAAAAGAGACACTGCTGGGTATTACTGTGTACACTAACATGTTTATTTTTATTTTGTATTTGTGCAAGTTAAGACCAGAGAAAGTCAGTTGTTTTAATTAATCTGTGTGGAAAGACTGTGTGGACAAAAAAAAAAAAAAAAAAAATCATAGAACCTGGAGCTCTCAGAAGCAACCAGAGTGTCAAATCCAATCCTTACTGAAGACTGGAGACAGGTGAGTCTTGATTGCTTGACAAGTCAGAAACAGAAACAATGGGGAAAAAGGAGTAGAAACAGATCCCACAGTTTTGGCCATTGGAGAGAGGGGAAAAATAAAATAAAATAAAATTGCTTGACCACTACTCTTTTTACTTTAGTTGAAAAGGATTTGTCTACAGATTTAAGGCATCAAGCCTACAGGGATGTTCAATACACTTCAGTCAATTTGGACAAAAAGATTTAATTAGAAAAAGTGAGAGCAGCAGAGTGGTGAGTACAACACGACCCTTGTAAGGATGGAATTAGTGTTCATCCTATAGTACAGGTAAGACAACCCCTCAGTTTTTTTAAAATATGGCTTTCCCCACCCCCCGGAATTTACCGTTGGACAGTTGATAGTGAAACAAGGTGGGGAGAGACGGTGGTATGGCATATAACAAAGGCTCCCAACCTGAGTTATCTGGCATGCACTATTCAGCTACTAGGGTACTTCATTTGTTCATTCTGGCCCTGTCTATTTGAGTGTCATTATCTGAATATGGGTTTCTGTTTGAGAACTGACGAAAGGGGTACTCCAGCAATTGCTAATTTATTCATTCAATATTAACTATAAAGCAGGGATAAATATTGCACAGGCTAATACCAATTTAGTTCTTATCAGGAAGGTGTATTACTAATTTTTTAATGTAATTTGACCATATGAAGCAGATCTTTCCTTGGTATTTTACAAGGATGGGGGAAGGTTCACCACTCTTTGAAACACAATTGTATAAGGGGTATTACTACACGTGTTAAGGAACACTTTGTGAAACCGTTGTTGGTAAACAGTTTATTTGCAAATGATTGTATTCTGTTTATGTACATTTTACACAGACAGAGACACACTAACAGGAAGAGAGTGAAGGAACAAACAAGAAACACAAGGAAGCAGGCAGGAGGAGGCTGCCAATCGTGACAGTTAGAAATTATGACACTGACAGATTTAAAAATACTTAGAACTTCAGAGTCTTAAGAATCTACCTTTATTGTATATTTTATTTATTTATTGTTTGTACTGTCAAACAACGTCTTTTGTCTTTTCAAGTTAAATTAGTTAAATGAATTGTCTATGAATAGTTATTCTGGCGCCTTTGTTTACAGATGGATCCACTTCCTCAGTCAACCTATAAACCCCTACCAGTGCTGCCAAAGGAGGCCATAGGGACAGGTGCTAACAAGTTTGTTTACTATGTGTGCAAAGAGCCTGGTCTTCCTTGGGTAAAGCTCCCTTCGGTCAGTCCTGCACAAATCACTGTTGCTCGCCAAATCCGTAAATTCTTCACGGGGAGGCTGGGCACACCAGTTCTGAGCCATCCACCTTTCCCCGGGAACGAAGCCAACTATCTGAGAGCACAGATTGCTCGGATCTCTGCTGGCACACAGGTCAGCCCCCAGGGCTTCTTGCAGGCTGGGGAGGAGGAAGGTGATGAGGAAGATGAGACACCTCGGGACAGCTACGAAGTTAATCCTGACTTTGAGGGTATTCCCGTTGCTGAGATGGCTGAGTCTTTGTCCACCTGGGTGCATCATGTTCAGCACATCCTCCAGCAGGTACATGTCCAATGAAAGCATGTGCTTTGGCCATTTTCTCAGCTGGTGTTTACATGTGTGCTTATATGTGCTTATTTATTTTGATTATATGGACTGTTGTAGGGTCGCTGTACTTGGATGAACATGGCTGTGAAACCAGGAGAAGACTCTAATGAGGAAGGAGAAGCTGAGGAGAAGGAAGAGGAGCCTGATGAGCCTGAGCCAGAAGTTGGACCCCCTCTGCTGACTCCCCTCTCCCAAGATGCAGGTCAGTCTTTGACTTTTCCTGCCAAACCAATATTGGCTTCAAGGGTAACCAAGGATGTAATTTCCATTGGGGGCAGGGGGATTTGCTGCCCTCACTTTAAAAAAAAAAAACTTCTAAATTCCTATACATTTCTAGTTTCACTTTGATATATTGAATATTTATGTCCTCTGACTGCCCAGCTGCCAAAATCAAGATAAGTTAGGGGATAAAACTTTAACACGTCAATATTTTAGAATTGAACAGCAATCAAAGATAATGATAGTGAAGTTGTGGTGCTTTCAGGCAGCATGCAATCACTGCTCTACCTTCTGTCTATCAACATCAAATTTGAGCCATGCCTGTGCTGTATCAAAATAAGTGCCTCCAGTCCTTCTACCAATCTGTAACGTCACCATACATTACAGGCTGTATGCATTCATTATTCTATTCATTATTCAATATTCTCATCACGCAACCAAATGGGACAGGGTGTCGTCATAGAATGGTTAGCAATATGATACAATTAAAATAGCAAATTTTGCTAACATCATTAACATTATTTTTTCTCCCATCCTGAATGTTCAAACTTTGAACTTGAATTTGCTTTAAGATCATTTCTCTACGTCACCCTTTTCTTCAGTCTATGATCTGTTGGTGAGGAGGACTTGTAATTCAGGCAACTCAGATGCTAATAAAAGTAGGCCCTGGTTTTCCAACACATCATTTCTATGGTTAACATGCTCATTGTTCACATGGCACGCGGTAGTAACAAGTTTAAAAATAATCAAGCACCATCAACACAGACACCAGTGGCAAATAATTTTGTTCATATTATTGAGTATGTTATATACACATACACTATGCTATAGTGTTATACTGTAAATATATAAATTAGCATCCTCATTATCTTTTCAAATATTTTTTTTTGGTTGATGAACTCATGACATTATATTTGCATGTTTCAGAAATTTTCAACAGGCCTCCCTGGACCTCAAAGATATCCTCGACTCTCACCTCTCAGCATGCAGTAGCTGTGCTGCGTTCTAACCTTTGGCCCGGTGCATATGCATATGCTTGTGGAAAGTAAGTGAAAAGATCACAATATTCTGACTTACTGTGTTGATTTCTCATGGTAAGGCAATGTTGTCATTTGCAAACAACCATGTGCTGTCCTTTAATTTAGGAGGTTTGAGAACATATATGTTGGATGGGGTCTTAAGTATGAAGGCGAAGGCTACAGCCCACCTGTCCCTCCACTACTGCAGAAAGAATATCCCAGTGGACCTGATATCACTGAGGCCCTGGACCCATCACTGGAGGAAGAGCAGACGCTAAAAGAGTCTTTAGAGGAGCAGCAAGCTGCCCAGGAGGAGAGAGAGGAGGAGGAGGAGAACACAGACGAAGAGGAGGAAGATGATTATTGAGAAAACAGTTAGATACTTTATTCTATTTAGTATTTATTTGTAAGTCAGCGTACAAATAAATCAGTTTACTCTGCAACATGGATTGCTATTGTAAATTCAGACAAAATTAAATATCTGAACAGGGCAGTAGTGTGAAGATGAGGCAGTGCTTGCAGTGGCAAGTCAGTTTTTTTTATATACCCCATTATCTCAAATAATAAAAGTCTGCGAAAATTGCTATGTAGCACTTTTCATACAGGACTTGCAGCTCAAAGTGCTTCACAAGAAAGAAATCACATGCACCAAGTGAACACACATTACACAGAAAAGACGGAATGAAAAAATGAATGTAAAATAAGATGGTGTTCTAGCTTTGGAGCATAATGGATGAAGGCTGCAATACTAATAAATCTTGGTACAAATCTTGAACTTGTTTGGGAATAAGCTTACTGGTATATTATGGGCCTGACTCATATGTGGCGCCATAGATACCAAAAATGTATATCTCAAAACCCAGTGGACAGAATTTAACCGATTTAGGTGTGCATGCTCAGAAAGCAACTATCAATCAAAATCTGAAGTGCCATACTGATTTTTTTGCAAGTGGGCATGTCTTATCACATATTTGCTCATAACTCAAGATGCTTTTGAGGAATCCTGATTAAACTCGCTGGGAATATCTTGTGCTATGTCCTGAACATACACACTGAGTTTCTTTCCAATCTAATGAAGGAAGCACTGTTGACAGGAATTTGAATATGTTGCTTTTTTGTTGAGAATGTGGGGTGTGAAATTGTGTAAAAAGATTATGTAAATGAGCAATAGTATAGCATGTATACATTCCATGGATTAATTAAGAAAAATTAACTTCGTGAAACATTGCCAGGGTGGCATGGCTTATGGTCATTTTCCTGCAGCGAGATGCTGAACCCAAAATTGCTCCTGATGGTGTGCCATTGGTGTGTGAGTGTGCATGAATGGTTAAAAGCTTGTAATGAGCAGATGGCCTAGCCTTGTAGTGTGAATGGGTAAATGCAGACTTGTGTTGTCATCAGACTAGAAAAGCACTCTATAAATACAGTCCATTTACCATTTACCAAATACATGAAGAAAAACATTCATAAACAACACTTATAAAAAATAATAGGTTAATAGTTGAATATTTTGATTTATGTATTTAATTCTTTTCATGTCATGTGAGAAACCACAATTCCTTTTTAAAGTCATAAAAAGTAGGGTGGTAACTGATATAAAACAGATCTTGAGTTAATTTGAAAATGGAAAGTACAATAAAGAAAAGGTGTTTCTCGAACCTTCCCAGGGTACAGATCAAAACTGTAGCTTTAAAGCTGCGGTCACGCTACGTCATCAAAGATTGACGGAAGAAGATCGGTCACGTGCCGTAGAATGCTCCAGATCAACATGGCCTCCTGCATGAAAATGTTCAACGCTGCGAGACAGCTGCACAGAAATTCGGCCTGTGTTGTAAAAACTAACTGGACCGGGGCGTACCGGCGGTCCAACCTGACCGACACATCAGCTCTCAGTCGCCTCCAGCCCCCACGGCTCTACACCAGCACCGGGACCTCACATAAAACATGCAGCAACCGCTTCTCTTACATTCAAGTCAGCGCAACAGTGACAACTGGCTGCAGAATGACCGCCAGATCACATCGGTGGATGCGGGTGGGGGCCGTTCTCCGCGGCCAAACCGGTCTCCTCACACCGACCTCTCGACCATGTATGATTGTGGACAGGATGTTCGGGAACCGTGCGAGCGGCACAGGCTTCTCCGGGGAGGACGGCGGGGAAGGTACTGGCTCTGGGGGAGAAGAGTCTGGAGGGGATGGGGGAGAGTCTTACAATGGACCGCAGATGACGGCTCTCACCCCCATGATGGTCCCGGAGGTGTTTCCCAATGTGCCGCTGATCGCTGTAAGCAGGAACCCAGTGTTCCCCCGCTTCATCAAAATCATAGAGGTGAGATGATGTAATGGTCAATGACACGAGGATGATGCAACCACACCGGAACAGTACTGTTTTTATTTCTGGATGGAAAACTCATGGCTGATTCTTTTCTGTCATAGCGTTATTGGTTGTAGTTGGTGTTACTGCTCAGATTAATTCTGCCTGGTTTTGCTAATGAAGCAAATGATTTGGTTTGTGGGAATCTCGTCATTGTGTGTTGCACTGTCCCTGTAGAGGCAGTTTGAAACTGGACTCCAAACTGCATCACCACATTAAAGCTCTGCAGACACACAGATAGTCAGAACACGTTTTTTAATGGGAAGCCTGTAATGGGCAATCATGTTACTCTACAGCATTTTTGGCTAGGTCAAAAGTCTGAGAAAATAACCCTGATGATGTCACAGTGATGGCATCAGTGCTATGTCAGCTCAGGCTAGACTTCCGTTTCATCAGTGTTACAGGCTGTGTTCAAGCGAAGAGTACTACATAAATGTTCTCTGGCTGCTGGGTGCTACTGTACACATTGTTATTATTTATTTTGTATTTGTTTATGTAAGTTTACAAATTTTCATCCACTGTCAGAAACAAGGAGATGCTGCTCTCTGCTTATAAATGCAGCTCTTAAGTGCACTAAAACTTTCATTCATACGCTTTTTTTTAACAAAGTGTTTTTTTTACTACCTGTGGACATTTATTTAGTTGATGCGTTTTTTTATTTAAAATAAGTGCACTACACTGCAGACTGAGTGTGGATCTACTTGACCAAACAGAGACAATGCAGACAACAATATTAGTGTTAAAAAAAGTCAATTTAATTTCAACAATTGTTTCTCATTTGATATTATTATCAAATTGTTGTTTTTTATATTGGCCAATGGTTGCACTGCTCTCGGCCATTAAAAAACTTGTATTGGTTGACCGCTATTTGTTTGTCTTCCTGATAGGTAAAGAACAAGTCATTGATGGAGCTGTTGCGGAGGAAGGTTCGTCTGGCTCAGCCGTATGCTGGAGTCTTCTTGAAGAGAGATGATAAGTAAGTCTGATAACTAGAAGGTAGACTACAAACCGCTATATAAATGTAGTCCATTTAACATGATATCTCACTGCTCTGCTCTGCTAGAATCACTGACAGTCAGGTTCATACAGGCTTGAGAAGGAGATCTGTTCTCACTCATTCTTTGCTTACGTGCTCTTCACTAATCTCACTGTTTTTTTTACCTGATTATAAAACTTTATGTTCACAGATAGTGAAAAAAGAACCTAAGAGCATGACATACGATATCCTGTTTATGTCCGTATTTTGGTATTAATAAGTGTTTCTGTCTCTTGCAGTAATGAATCAGATGTGGTGGAGTCGCTAGATGCCATCTACTCAACAGGGACCTTCGTTCAGATTCATGAGATGCAGGACCTGGGAGACAAGCTGAGGATGATCGTCATGGGACACCGCAGGTTAGAAATGCTGTTGGGACTGATGGGTGAGAATTTTTGGGTAAAAGGTGTAGTGATAGCACACTTTTACCTGTACTTTTAGTAGACCTCTGCTACATTATATGTATACTCTCTGTTGTTAGGATCCGGATCACAAGACAGCTGGAGGTGGAGCTTGAGGAGGCAACAACGTCCCCTGTGGGGTCAGAGTCTGAGGCAGAGTCCCAACCCAAACCTCCACCGAGACGTAAAGCCAAACGCAGCCGCAAGGACCAACCAGGTTCTCTGACAGAGCAGCTGGAGGATACGGTCTGTAACAAGACTAGCACTAGACCTGTAGCCTTCTACACATGCTATCAGTCAATAGCCCTCAAGCATTACTCAAACAAACACTTAAGCAGAATGTCCAACTTATCAACACCATCATCATTTTTTGGACCTCCATCCATGGTTGTGAACCTCCATGATTTTGTTTTTCAAGATTCTGTGTTTGAACCAGTTCCTAGCTCAGTTGGTAGTACCTCAGCACACATTTGGACTTGGGTTCTGTTTAGGTATATTTATTCAATAAACACTGGGACACTGAGTGAATGACCTGCAACCCAAATTGAAGGTAAGACACAAGACATAGTGACCGACCAAAGTAGGCCACCACCCTGGGGCCTCAGATCCCAGTGGTCCCGAAATTACAAGGTTTGCTAATGTCACCTAGTTTCTTTTTCCATTGAAGTGCAGTATTAACTAAGGCATTGATGATCATTAGCACGCGTTTGGTATAACCTGGTGATCACACACCTGACTATAATTCTGAAACATCCTCTGACTGTGTGCAAGTATACCTATAAGAATGGATGCTGGTTTGAAGGCAAAGGGTAGTAACACTACATATTGATTTGATTTAGATTTTTCTTTGGTTTGCTCACTTTGCATTTTTTAAATTGATAAAGATAATCAATTATGTATATTTTTGAAAGTATTCTTAGGTTACAGCATTTTTACCCCTGCCTAAATCACACACAGTACTGTATATATGTATATATGTATATGTGGGTGTATATACACACCGCACAAACACATAATGTATTATGTATATATAATGTATTCATTTTCATTTTGATGGAACTGTTTTTGGTCAGATTTCAGAAGCAGACCTGACTCCAGAGCTTCAGCCTCTGCCCTGCTCCAACATTTTGATGGTGGAAGTGGACAACATTCAACATGAACAGTTCACTGTCACTGAGGAGGTCAAGGTACAAAACACACATTATAATATGTAGCTCAGTGGATGGGTGGCAAGATGGTAATTTGAACAAGTGACTGAATTTACACTTTTTCTGCTTCTGTGGCAGAGGTCGTTTCTAAAAAGGAAACATTGGTTGATGTGTTGCGTGTGTTCTGTAGGCATTGACAGCAGAGATAGTGAAGACCATCAGGGACATCATCGCACTCAACCCCCTTTACAGGTCAGTTCTGACACTTCTGTCACTTATCTGTCACCATCCGTCCTGTTTGTTTTGTTTTTTATTTATATTGTACAGCTTGCAGATCACACTCAGACTATATCCCACCCATGTTTGACAACTACTAGTTCTATGTTAAACAAATGTAACCTGTATCACAGGTTTCCATTGATGGCTTTCTATATTAGTTGAGATAATTAGTTAGTTTAGTTGCTTTTACAACACAAGCCTGCATTCACACTTGGTAGCTTAGTGCCCCCCTGCTCATTATGAGCATTAACACACACCGATGCACAGCATCAGGAGCAATTTAGGGTTCAGGAAATTGCCCCAGGATACTTCGACATGTAGGCTGGCGAGGCCAGGGATCGAATCACCGACCTTCTGATAGGTGGATGACCACTCTACCTCCTGAGCCCCTAGATCTTTACACCTTTGTTCTTCATCTTCATTTTACTTCATTTTAGATTTTCTTTTACTGATCAACCACTATACAGAGAACAGACCTGTGTTCATGCATGTGAAGTATCTCGGCTATGAGTCTCTCAGTTTTGGTCATATTATAATATGATGTTGGATGGAACATGCTGCACAGACCACACATGCACCATGTTACATCCATAGATTTAAGAATGAAATATAGCATTGGATATTGGTGTTAAAAACTTTTGAAACAAAAAGTTTCCCCCTCCCTTTTGGTTTACCTCCAGCTGGTGGTACTCTACGCAACTGCCTAAAGGCACAGACACACATTATGACTATTGAGCAAATTCTTAATATGATTTGGGCATTACCACTGATCAGACCAAGTTGAAGCAGGCCTGGGTCAGTTGGTGTTGACACTCTAAATGACTTCCTAGAGTGTGTGATCAGATTTTTATCAGATCCAGTTGCTGCCAGTCATTCACATAAAGATTTTTTTAAACATGTTTGATATTTGCAACTGAAGTCTGCGACCAGTGATGTCAGTTGTGTGTTGCCTGAGGGAGACATAAGGCTAAATAAACACCTAACTTGAACTTAGCTTCATTTTACAAAGTTTGTTCATCTCCAGGTGCCTCTTTTTTAAGCTATACAGATTTACATAACTCTAAATCCAGGATCTTACCCAAAGTGCATTTTTCATTCTGATTTACTGAAATGAAATCGCACTGCAAAAATCATTTTCTTTGTGCTCAGAATCTGTTGAAAGTTAACATATGATTCATTAAGGCAGCAGCTTAATAAGCAGTCAAAATGATTTTTAATTAGTCTGAAAAGGGCTCAGAAAGAAATTCAAATGTTGTGATGCTGAAACACGTGTTCTCAAATGTGTGTCTGTGTGTGTGTGTGTGCCTGTGTGTGTGTCAGAGAGTCGGTCCTCCAGATGATGCAGGCTGGTCAGAGAGTGGTTGATAATCCCATCTACCTCAGCGACATGGGAGCAGCTCTCACAGGAGCAGAGTCACATGAACTACAGGACGTCCTGGAGGAGATCAATGTGAGCAGTCTGCATGCTTAAAGGCCTGTCTTTATCTACTCTGTGGGGCTCAGGGAAGTGGCTGTCTGTGGTCTTTAACAGAGCTAGTCAAGCGACACAAAGATGAACGTCATTGCGAGTGTTTGTTTGGTTACAAGCAAAAAGACTTCAAAGATGTGGACTAAGTAGTTCATTTGGCAAATGGACTTCTGGTTAACTTTCCCTCCTCTAATAAGAAATAGCACGCAGACCCTTCCCTAAATATTTTATTAGATTAGATTAGATGTCATTGCTCAGAGTACAGGCACTAAGACAACAATAAAGGTATTGCTGTTTGTCTCTGCAGATCCCAAAGCGTCTCTACAAGGCTCTTTCTCTGCTGAAGAAGGAGTATGAGCTGAGTAAACTGCAGCAGCGGCTGGGCCGAGAGGTCAGCGGTCACCAAACGTAGATGAGCTTTAACCAGCCACTATGCTCATCACCCTCAGTCATTCATCTGTCTTTGCTCGCAGGTGGAAGAGAAGATCAAACAGACTCACAGGAAGTACCTGCTGCAGGAGCAGCTGAAGATCATCAAGAAGGTAGAGCAGGCTGTGTAGACTACTAGACTATGTAGTCTGTTTGTCTTATTGTGTCTGTCAGCAAAACACTCCTTTGTCTCTCAAATTATATGGGGGCCTGCAGCAAATGTGAAAATCTATGAATGCTTTGGGCTTAAAATGTGCTTTTCTTTTATGTGCGACACCTAAACCGATAAAGTGTGTCAGTCCACCAGAGCTGACATCTGGGCTGCCACATATGGTTTTCCAGTATTTTTTGAAAGGCTGTTGTACTGTACAGTATTGCGATTACTACTTGTATTACTGTTGTAAAATATTTTATGTCACAAGATACAGTATAGTGATAGTATTTTTACAGGAGCTGTGCTGTGATTTCCACTACTGAGGCTGATCCCAGAAGAGAGACTAGTCAGTAGCTGCTCCAGCTGGTCTGAGAAAATGGGCTGTGAACGTGGACCCATTAAAACAATGTGTTTGGCTGTGGGTTTTCAGGAGCTGGGTCTGGAAAAAGAGGACAAAGAAGCTATTGAGGAGAAGTTTAGAGAGAGACTGAAAGAGAGGACTGTCCCTCAGCACATAATGGATGTCATCAATGAAGAACTGAACAAATTGGGACTGCTGGACAACCACTCCTCAGAGTTCAAGTTGGTATTGTATACCTGTATTGTTAGTTACGGTATTCATGATCTCTGCAAAATTATTCCTAATGTCACATTTTCATTTCTAGTGCTATATTCATGCTTACTTATTTCCACTTATGCAAGAGGAAGTCAAAATTTAACACAATTTCTTGAGGACATTCATGCTGCACAGAACATTATCCATTTCCACTATTGACCCTTCATGAGATTTCCTCTTGGGCAAACAATAGTAAACTGTAACACCCATGCCAGCAGGTGGCATGGATGTCACTGCAGCAGCTTGTGATCTCTTTACCTATAGACGGTACATATCATCTGTTAAACCTGCAGATCTTAAACTGTTGCTACAATTAGATGATTCTGAGTCTTGTTTCATCAATCAATGATGCTTAGTATCCTTTTTACTGTGGTAAACTATTAACTCTGGTCAAGTTAAATTCTTGTCTCCTCTTGGTGATTGACCTTACTATCCTTATTTAAGGGCACCTTCTGAGTTTTTGACCACTCGCAGCAATGTTTTACTAGTGAGTCTCATTTTGTTTGTATCATGCTCTCTCACACGCACAAGGACTCATACGTATGCACATAAAAGCACCCAGGTGACATGATGCAGATACCTACCATTGGATTCACACTATCCCAATGGTAAAATACAAATATGCCAGTCTGCCAGCAAACAGCAGGGAGGAAGACGGCTGCTAGCAAGCAAGATATAAGATATTTCCAAAAAATGTTTTATGAAGAAGGAAATGCCATCAGCAGGTTTGCTAGACTGCAAAGATGCACACAGTGTGTCTGACAAGAAACACTGAATGTACCTGAATTAAACTGAATTAATGTAAAAAGAACTTTTCTGTTAAGCAGAAATCTCCACAGGTAACTTCAATGGTACTGTGTTACTAAGCTCTATCTTTTGTATGCACCGGTAGTTCTGGTGATATAACACATTTTACACCGAGGAAACTTCAAACATTTCTGCTCTGCTATACAGTACAACAAACATAAAGAAAGAACAACAACTACAGTAACAGTGTGTTTCAGTGTGACCCGGAACTACCTGGACTGGCTGACCAGCATGCCCTGGGGTACAAACAGTGAAGAGAACTTATCACTGGATAGAGCCAAAGAGGTTCTGGAAGAAGACCATTATGGAATGGATGATGTTAAGAAACGCATATTGGTTAGCAAATGCACACAGACACCATTTAAAATCAGAAGAACTTGAAAATTACCTGTAATAACGTGTGGAGCTTTTTCCAGTAGACATGAACCTGACTTCCTCTCTGTCTTTGTGCAGGAATTCATAGCAGTGAGCCACCTGCGGGGCTCCACCCAAGGGAAGATCCTGTGTTTCTACGGTCCTCCTGGTGTAGGAAAGACCTCCATTGCCCGCTCCATAGCTAGAGCCCTCAACAGACAGTACTTCAGGTTCAGCGTGGGAGGCATGACTGATGTGGCTGAGATTAAGGGACACAGGTCTGAAAGTGTATACTGCTGTGTCTTTCTGTCTGTCTGTCTGAGGAAAAAATATTTCCACACAGAACTGGCTTTGAAAGTCCATTATCACTTTTTTTTAAATGTGTTGGTATGTGTGTTCAGGAGGACATATGTTGGAGCGATGCCTGGGAAGATTATTCAATGCCTGAAGAAAACCAAGACAGAGAACCCTCTGGTGCTAATAGACGAGGTCAGTATAGTTGTGCTGCTCCTGTAGTTGTGTCTGCTGGGTTCAATATAAATCTATATCAGAGCAACATTAATATTACTGGAGGAAGTTTGCTGATGTGGTATTTACTGTATGGTAAATTGACTGCATTTATGTATTATCGACCATACAAGCCAGCATTCACACACTGGTGGCATGGACTACCGTGCAAAGTGTCACCTGCTCTTCAGGAGCAATAACCATTCACAGGCAATGTTACAGCTATTGGGAGCGATTTGGGGTTCAGTATTTTGGCCAACGCTACTTCGACTAGGGATTGAACCACCAACCGACCTTATGACTGCTCTACCTCCTCAACCACAGCCGCCCCTCAGTGCAGTGAACAGATTCTTCATGTACAAATCGGCAAGTTTAACTAAAGCTAGTAGTTCATTCACAAATATGACCTTCATGGAAGAGTCATCAGGAGAAAAACTTGGCAGCGTCCTCAACACAAAATTCACCGTCAGAGTTTTGCAAAGGAACAATAGAGTAATGCCCAAACCTTTGTGTGTGTGTGCGTGCGTGTGCGTGCGTGTGTGCACGCGTGCATGTGCGTGTACATACCCCTGGCAGAAAGATGTGTACCATTCATGAGCAATCAGCCAAAAATACTTCTCTTTTATTTTTAACGGGATTCAGATTAAACTATATGCCATGTATTACCCCCTTTAGCATCAATGATGCTTTTGTGATAGCCGTGGATAAGGCTTTTTTTTTCTCAGGTGGTAAAGCTGCCCATTCCTCTTGGCAAAAAGTCTCCAGGTCCTGTTGTTTCTTGAGTTGTCTTGCATGAACTGCATCCTCTCCTCTTTTTGTCACTGTCTATGTGTCTATCACTGGAGGCTGTGTTGACTTCTCTCCAAACATAGCGTTTATGGTTGTGCACAGGAAATTCAGTTTTGGTCTTATAATTCCAAATGGTATAAAGTACCTCCTTATTGTGCATCTTGAAACAGTCATGTCACTTTTTTGCAGTTGCTTGTTTTTCATTGCATCCCAACCAATGTTTGTGGCACGTCTGTCTGAAATCTTTGTTTGTTGACCTGACCTTATCTTGGTATCAACAAACACCTAGTTTTATCACTTCTTTGTCAGAGATTGAATACTACTGATTTTTAAATCTCCAGATATTTTTGTGTATCATTTTCCTGATTTATAAATTACAACTACCTTTTCTTGCAGATGCTTTAACAGTTCTTTTGCTTTCCCCATGTCTCAGTATCCCGCAAAGTCAGTGCAGCTTGGATCAAATGTCCCCTGTACATTTTCACATCTCTCAAGAGCTAAGGAACTCATTGACTATTTATACCATCCATCCATCCATCCATCCATTGTCTTCCGCTTATCCGGGGCCGGGTCGCGGGGGCAGCAGTCTAAGCAGGGATGCCCAGACTTCCCTCTCCCCAGACACGTCCTCCAGCTCTTCCGGGAGGACCCCGAGGCGTTCCCAGGCCAGCCGAGTGACATAGTCCCTCCAGCGTGTCCTGGGTCTTCCCCGGGGCCTCTTCCCGGTGGGACATGCCCGGAACACCCTCCCAGGAAGGCGTCCAGGAGGCATCCGGTAAAGATGCCCGAGCCACCTCAGCTGGCTCCTCTCGACGTGGAGGCGGCTCTACTCTGAGCTCCTCCCGAGTGACAGAGCTCCTCACCCTATCTCTAAGGGAGCGCCCCGCCACCCTGCGGAGGAAACTCATTTCAGCCGCTTGTATCAGAGATCTTGTTCTTTCGGTCATGACCCAAAGTTCATGACCATAGGTGAGGGTAGGAACGTAGATTGACCGGTAAATAGAGAGCTTTGCCTTTCGGCTCAGCTCCTTCTTCACCACGACGGACCGGTACAACGACCGCATTACTGCATCTGCCGCACCGATCCGCCTGTCAATCTCACGTTCCATCCTTCCCTCACTCGTGAACAAGACCCCAAGATACTTAAACTCCTCCACTTGAGGCAGGATCTCTCCTCCAACCCAGAGAGGGCAAGCCACCCTTTTCCGGTCGAGAACCATGGCCTCGGACTTGGAG